>NW_028281227.1:182500-423035 GCF_059751285.1 Brachycentrus maculatus
GCAAATGGCCAGACTTTCATATTCTTCTTCATCTTTGTTAAGATATAGAACAAAAATCTTGACAAAAAATCATTCTTACGAGGTACTGTTTATAAATCTTTAGTACGAGTATATAAACCTTTTTTTTTACCTCTTAAGTATAATATGTGGCTAGATGTTTCATCTCTGAGTTCGTGGTTCGATTCCCAAACGAATGACATTTTTTCACTTTATTCATAACTCTAGATTAAATATACAACGTACCATATATAGTTGATCTAAGCATATCATAAATCCAATTGTACGCACTTTGTATTGGAAAAATAAGAACGTCGTGGCATTAGTAAATTTTTATTATTATTTTAAAGTTAAAAAATAAGTTCTTAAGTACATTTTTATTTGTTTTCCGATTAGTATTAAGACGTTAAGGTTTATAAGCCGCCATAACTTAAGCTTAAAATAAAAATTAATTCTGAATTATAACGACTTTTGGTACGTCATATTTCAAAAACGCATGCGCTTATCCAAATCAATTTTAATCATTATTTATTATGTATAAACGTTCATTCTTAATCATATCAGAGAATTATAGAGCGTTTGAACCGTTCTTCAGTACTTAGTAAAAGAAACGGACTAAGTTTAATTTACTATGTACTTATGTAGTTGGCTTCGAATAAATACGGCATTAAAATAAAACATAAAAATTTTAATGGACGCGTGATTATAGTTTCGGAGCAAAAGTTCCCAGCCAACCACAAAAAATGTACAAATTACAAATCCATTTTATTTGGAACTGTGTATATTTATTAATTACTCTTTATTCTTTTAACATTTAACGTGATTCTTAAATCTTAATGCAATGATATATGTATTCCCAATGCAATGGTATATGTTTTTAGGGCACCGTATTGGACGAAAACGACAAAAAAAAATTGATGGTCAAAAAAATAAACGTTGTTTATCAATCTTCTTATGGAATTATAAATCAAACAACTCTACTTTTTGTTTGATTTTGCCATTCGTTGATGGAACTGCATTTTATAGAATAAAATAACAAGCATATAGTTTTTCCTACATCAATTTTATTTGACCAGCGACCGGGTTTCGTCGTAATCGACATTCTCAGACTGGTGATGTCGGTTACGACGAAACGTCGTAGGTCAAATAAAATTCATTTGGAAAAAAACTACATACTTTTTTATTTATTATATAATTAACTGTAATATTTATTTAATATTACCCTGGACTGGTTCCTGAAGCGTAAGAGTGATCACCTTGCCTTCATGTAAGTAATAATCAAGATAACACTGCGTCAATTTGATGCAGTACCCCATGCACCATTAGGTGTGGATAAGGGTTATAAAAATAAAAAAAATAAATATAATTAACTGTACGCTAATTCAAATCTCAATAATCACCAATTACACACAATTTGAAAACATACGTAGAAACAAGTCAATCACCATACTTTGCTCGTTCAAAGGAACTTTGGACTACTACTACTACTACTAATACCATCACGCCATTTCCCCACAGGGGTAGGCAGAAAGGATGGAACGCCACACTCTTCTGTCCTGCCGCACTCGCCTCCTTATCATCCATATATTACTTTGTAAAGCTGTAAAGCATGCTTCTACTATCCATAAAGTTTTTAAATAACAAAACTATGCATGACAGAGCTATTAGTAATTGAATAAAGGAGGTGGGTAGATTTGAAATAGATTACATCATTCGGTCATGTGAACCGTGATTGCATACAAATAAGTAACAAATAGCGTAAAAAACACTTAAATTAGACAAAAAACAGCTCGGTGCTTGGATTTCCATTT
The DNA here is from genome assembly GCF_059751285.1 of Brachycentrus maculatus. Classification (NCBI taxonomy): domain Eukaryota; kingdom Metazoa; phylum Arthropoda; class Insecta; order Trichoptera; family Brachycentridae; genus Brachycentrus; species Brachycentrus maculatus. Next base: position 184,309 of record NW_028281227.1, read on the forward strand.
TGATATTTTTTAAGTTCTTCGTCTCTGTTGATACTAAACTGTTGTATATCAATAAATTACTTTATTTTTATAGGGAAACCATATTTTTGAAAAATATAGTTATCGCATTGTCTACCGTCCCTCTTGCAATGAACTTATGATAAATTATATTCAACTATTAGATAATGAGAATTCACAATCGCATAAAAACTTCTTCAATCACAGAGATACGTAAATTTTATTATTAATAGTTAAGTTTTCGATATAATTATAAATTTTTAACATTTTTCCTTATCGTGTGGAAAATTTTCATTTAATTAAAATACATTATGTATAGACTCAATACGAGGAAATATAAAATAACTCTCAATATGCGATGTCCTTAATAACATAATTGGCGTTATTTTGTACTTATCTCAATTATTTGCGATATTTAAACCTTAAAGTATACATTTCGTGTATTTTTTTACCATTGACGTATTACTGTTTCACTCAAAAATACATAAATTTTCAGAATAAGGAGAAAATAGCTTTCGATGATATCATTAAAATTTGATTTAAATAATGATTACACAATTTTATACCATATATGAGAATAATCACACAGTCTTTATTAATAAATGTATGAACAAAAAAACTCAAATGATCTGACCCATGAACATGATAAATAATTTTACTTTATTATAAAAAAGAAATTTTTATGAAGTAATATTCTCAATAATTGAATGGTGAATAATGCACGTGTGTAAAGTGATCACTTATCAGTCTATGACAGGTCATAAGCCCAGTAAATACCTAGACTTTAATTTACTTTTTCATCCTTGTCGAGATGTCAAAAAAATGTACATGTTTATCATATTTATTGCAAAAATATTTGAGTAAAATGAAGATTTTTTATATTCTTAAATATTGATTTAAAGGTACCGTATGCGTATTTCATTTTCACAATATCTTCCTTTTTTATTCACTTATCCATTTTATTTTATATGAAGAAAAATAACGACTGTCTTTAACTCATTTTACAGAATCAATAATTGTAACGTATTTTTTTCAAGGTGTACTTAAACATTTAAAAAACTATAAAATGTGTTTTTACGTCAGTATAACGCAAGTATTGCGTTTCACCTTTTTTTCAAATATAAATTGCTTGCATTTCAACAAATGAGAATGCATTGCACGAAATTAAATAATTGGTATATTTAAAAATAAATTTGCATGATTCGTGCCTTAAAGTGTTAAGAATATAATATAATCTATAGGTAGGAAAATTGGTATGACGCGCGTGGCAAATCTGCGGGGTCATTCACTTTCCGACATTCACGAGTTCGCTTGTCTTCAAGATAACTTAACAATAATAATTATACTATTATATTATTTTACTTTTCTGATATGACGTAACCATCGTGGGTCACGAGATGTCAAATGTAACCATCACCTTGCTACAAACACTTAACTGTAATAACGCACGTTGAACAGAAAAGACTCGCATATGTTTTTTTAGTAAATGCATTTGAATATTCACTTTTTATTCTGAAAAAGTTATTCGCTCAATAAATGGAAATCTTTAGATGTTACTTGATGTTTTGATTCATACATACATACATTATATGTACACCTTAAAACATGATTAAATTTTTTATTTTCCGCCTCCGTGGTGTAATGGTCAGCGTGTTTAGCTACCGTGCTGGAGGTCCCGGGTTCGATTCCCAGGGGGGGGGGTGAAAATAAATATTAGTGATTTAACACCGAAATATTTATTTAATATTACCCTGGACTGGTTCCTGAAGCGCAAGAGTGATCACCTTGCCTTCATGTAAGTAATGATCAAGATAACACTGCGTCAATTTGATGCAGTGCCCTATCTATGCACCATTAGGTGCGGATAAGGGTTATAATAATATTTTTTTTTATTAACCTCTTGATTTGACCAGTGATTACATTCACATCATTATGAGTGTGTCCGAAGCCTTGATCACAAATTAGGGTTTTTCCACTTTTATATTGATATTGATTTAATTCATTTAAATAATTATGTTTATTTTTACAATGATAATTTAAAACAAATATATACAACCAAGCATTATTAGCACATAGGTTACATTGATATTAGATCAATACTCAAACCAATGACATATATGCATGTATATACAAAGTTTTGCCATATACGCGTGTAGAATGACTTCATTATTTTTTTTAAACATCCGGATTTAATTTATTTTATACTATTCCTTATATAACTAGTCTGTTTTTGGTTGTTTGAACGATATTGCTTTTTAGCAATAAGCCCGCCAATGAATTTATTTATTTTCCGTACATAAATTTGTAATAAATAAATAAATAAAAAATATTTATTTGATAAAATAATTCCAAAATTAAATATAAATTCTAAATTGTTATTGTATTTAAAAAATATATATAAGATTTCAAATGATAAATTTATATTTATTTTACTTATATTTCAAATGATAAATTCACTTTGAAGGCTAGCCAAAACAGAATATAAAAATTTTGTATACATAAAGTGTTCTCATTTCTAGCTGTGATACAATGCACATTTAATTTTTACGAACATTTAATTTGTAATCGTAATAAATGTTTTAGTGGCACGACTATATCTTTGAATAGAGCGTGCCGTTCTTCATAGCATTAGTGCAAGATAAACAAGTAAATTAATACAAGTAAGATTTGAACATCCATGGGAACATTTCAATGTCAAGGGAACATTGAACTTCTATCTTGATATCGACTGATTATTTTATCCAACTGGAATATATTTATGACTATTATATCTGAACCAATATCTTCATCCATTCAAGGGAAAACACACTCAATTGTTTTATTTTATATGTATTACTTAAAAAACATTCATAAAAATGACAATTATGACAGTTATATAGTAATAAATCATAAATATACTTTTATTAGAATAGACTCATCTTAGAATACAATTTAAATTTTGAAACTGCCATATCGTCGTTACAAGTATTTTATTGCAGTTGTATGTTTTTTCGCTTAATTAAATTTTGTGCGATAAGTATCATAGACGAGGAAACGTGTTTTTTTTTAAATAGCTTATTTACGAAGATACAAGCAAGGCTTTTTAGGGGACAAAAAAAAATTTATACAGTACTTTTTCAAAATACAAAAACAATATTGCATAAAACATAAATCTTGTTTATGACAAAATAAAAAAGTCTGTTACATTTAGTTGGTGATCATGGAATATAAAGCAAAATACGTTTATGAACTTCACCACGAAATAACACTTTTTAATTTTTTTTTAAATTATTGTAAGTAATGACCCGCAAAAGGCTATATATACTTTTAGAAGCTTTTCTTTAGGTAGGATAGTAAGGATATGGAAGGTATATGTGAAAAATGTATCACAAACACCAAGACCAATTGAAAAGAAATCCTTTTTGAATTTATTTTGTAATTGCCGGGAATCGAACCCGCAACGCCAATTTCACAGTCAAGATGAAACCAACTACGCCATGTCTGCCGTGTTATCGAGAGCTTAAATATATATATATATATATATATATATATATATATATATATATATATATATATATATATATATATATATATATATATATATATATATATATATATATATGTGTGTATATATATATATGTGTGTATATATATATATATATATATATATATATATATATATATATATATATATATATATGTGTGTATATATATATGTGTGTATATATATATATATAAATATATATATATATATATATATATATATATATATATATATATATATATATATATATATATATATATATATATATATATATATATATATATATATATATATATATATATATATATATATATATATATATATATATATATATATATATATATATATATATATATATATATATATATATATATATATATATATATATATATATATATATATATATATATATATATATATATATATATATATATATATATATATATATATATATATATATATATATATATATATATATATATATATATATATATATATATATATATATATATATATATATAAACTAACTAACTAACTAACCATCACGCCGCTTCCCCGCAGGGGTAGGCAGAGAGAATCGAACGCCACACCACTCTGTCTTTGCAAACATTCTTTGCCTCTTCTACATTCATGCATCTCCTCATACATACCCGACGATTATTACGACTCCTGACCCGGCCGCTTTCAAGTATTTGACATACCTGATTGTGCCAAGTTTTCCTCGGTCGTCCTCTGCTTCTTTTTCCAACTACATTTGCTCCATAAATTTGTTTAACCGTTCTTTCTTCACTCATACGCTCCACATGTCCAAACCATCTCAACACACCTTTCTTAATTTTATCGATAATGCTTATCTCAGCCTTACATTTTTTCCTTATTTCATCATTCGAACATCTATCAAACATCGTTTTGCCACACATTCGTCTGAGGGATCGCATTTCGACTGCATTCAGTCTGCTTTCATCCTTCTTTTGCCAACTCCATGCTTCGCTTCCATACATAAGGGTTGGAACCAGAACTCCATTGTGTACTGCCAGTTTAGCTTCCGCTGATAGATTTTTATTTGCTAAAACTGATTTTAGTGCACCATTCACTCTGTTCCCAGCATTCACTCTCCTTTCTATGTCATTATCAATCTTTCCATCCCTAGAAAACATACTACCCAAATATATGAAATCATCTACCTGTTCCAAAATCTCCCCATTTACCAATATTTCACACTCAGATCTACATTCATCTCTTTCAAAAACCATGATTTTGGATTTGCTAACATTCATCAATAAATCACTTTCCTTGCACACATTATACACTTTTGTCACCAACGTTTGCAGGTCTTCTTTGCTATCGGCAAGAAGAACAGCGTCGTCAGCATATAAAAGGCAACAAACGGTCAAATTATTCATTCTTGCTCCAATATTTAAACCTTTCAGCTCTTTCATGCAGTTATCCATGTATAGATTAAACAGCCAAGGCGACATTACACATCCCTGTTTTACACCTTTAGAGATGTCAAACCAGGATGAAAAAGAGCCATTTACCCTAATGCATGCAGTGCTATCCTCGTACAAGGATGCAATGCCTTGGATGAGTTTACTGCTTACTCCATACTCAGATAACACCTTCCATAACTTCATTCTATCAACTCGGTCATACGCTTTTTGCAAATCCACAAATGCGCAGAAAAGCTTTTGGTTCTTTCCCAAAAACTTTTCTGTTATATCGCGCAAGGCAAAAATTTGATCCGTACATCCTCTCCCATTCATAAATCCACTCTGAACATCCCACACTTTATCCTTAGTTATGGTTCTTACCCTTTCTATGAGGATTCGTCCATACATTTTACCAACAGCACTCAATAGACTGATTGCTCTATAGTTTCCACATTCCACCCTAGATCCTTTTCCCTTGTAAAGAGGCATTATAACTGCCCTTCTCCAATCGACGGGAGTATAATTTTCCTCTAGACACCGGTTAAAGAGCCTATGTAACCACGTGAGAACTATTTTGCCACCATTCTTGATGTATTCTGCAGCAAAATTATCGAATCCTACAGCTTTTCCATTTTTTAGGGACTTTGAGGCATTCACAATTTCTTCCATACCTATCTCTCCTGAATCATCATCCACACATATTCGAGGAAGTGTATTTACGACACACATGCTGTTATTATTAGTTGCATGCGTTTCATACACCTCCTCGAAGTACTCTTTCCATCTCTCTTTTATATCTTTTTCATTCGTCACCATTTTTCCGTCTTTCGCTGCAATCGATTTCATACATCCATTCACGTTTAGATTTCGGGAGTTTTTGACTTCTTTCCAGAATATTTTTATATTTTCTTGGAAATTTTTTGTCATTTTTACTCCTTCTTCCTTTTTCAACATACGTTTTCGTTCACTCACCGCATGCTTAACTTTCATTTTACATTCCTTGTACACTTCTTTAACCGATTCATACTCAGTGGAGTTTTTATTTTTTACTGCTATACAATCTAACCACGCATTCTTCTTCTCTTTCACTATTTTTTTAACATCGTCATCCCACCATGCATCGCCTTTTTTCCTTCCTTGCACCGCTATACCACACACTACCTTTGCAGATTCGCATACACTTTCTTTTAAATGTTTCCACATGTCATTTATACCTAGATTCTTTCTATCCTCCGCGATCAACCTACTGCATACGTCTTTTACAAATTTACCCTTTATGTCGTCATTCTGCAGTTTTTCTACTTTGACTCTAGAGGGAGCCGCCACCTTGTTTGTTTTGGCCCTCCATCCTTGAAACAGAATCACTCTTGAAACCACCAAAAAGTGATCTGTTTCCATTTCGGCCCCCCTAAACACCCTTGTATCTACTGTGGCGGATTTCAATCTAGAGTCAATGACGACATAATCGATAATGGACCTTTCATTTCGCCTCTCCCAAGTATATTGATGGATTCCCTTGTGTGCAAAAAAAGTATTTGACACAAAGAGATTCCATTCCAGGCATACCTCTAACAACCTCTTACCATTATCGTTTACTCTTGCATCCCCATACATACCAAGCGATAGTTCAAACCCTTCTCTTCTTGTTCCAACCCACCCATTTAAATCACCAGCCAGAATTACCTTTTCATTATTCATTTTTCCATTCATCACATTCATTACGTTCAACCAGAACTCATCCTTCTCAGATTCGGTGTCGGAGTTGCCGGGAGCATAACCTATCAGCACAAGTAGTCTTGTCAATCCGACTTTGAATCTGATAAACATGAGTCTCGCGTTTATAAACACATATCCTTTCATACATTCTACCATCCTGGGTGACAGAAACGCGGCGACGCCCTGACACGCTCTATCTGACTCGGGGAGTCCAGACCAGAGGACCAGCGAGCCGTCGTGCTCCATCGATCCATTTGTAAAAACGTTATCCGTAAATATCCTTATTTGACTAGTCTTTTTACAATGGTTTAAGCAAGAGGTGCAAATTTAGATATTTCGTATTTTATAAAAGTGTTCACATTTAAAACATGTGTTCGGTATGAAGTATGAATATTACTCTCTCCCCGACTAAAAAAAATACTCGAATACCTAAAGCGTACTTTACCGTCATTAAGTATTAATACGGCCATAACAAACTTTTTTACTGGAGTTTTTATTCATTTTTATATGCGTAAGAGAGGCCTAAAAATTAAACACACAGGTAGTAAAATGTTTATCCTTATATCCCTCTGGTAAGTCGCCAAATGTTTATTTACCCAATTTGATAAAGCAAGGTCTCCTGCACATTTTATCTTACGCTTCAAGGGAAAATGTGCTAGTGTGTTTAAATCCGACCATTCGCAGCTAGCGTAAATTGCGTATATTACATACGGTTTAGGTACTTTATCTAGAATATTGCATTTAAATTCTAATTTGGATCATTTGTATACTGGGTACAATTAAGAGAAACTTAGGAAAAAAACTCAACTTGTATTTGCTCAAATACTGGAATTGAAATAGCGAGATTGCTCGATTATGCCCATATTCAGTACACAATAAAATATTTTTAAAAAATCGTTTAAAATTTGAATTCTGCTTGATAAATACAACTTTTCCTTAAAATGTGTACACGTATTTTGATGCACCTCGCATCATTTTATAACACCGTATGTAAGGCAAAATATAAATCATTTTATAACACCGTATGTAAGGCAAAATATAAATCATTATATAAAACCGTATGTAAGGCAAAATATAAATCATTTTATAACACCGTATGTAAGGCAAAATATAAATTTAAAAGTTGTGTCCTTGGTATGGTAAAGGACGATGTGGGAGATATAAAATAATAAATCCCTTACCGCACCCCAATGGTGCATAGGGCACTGCTTCATATAAACGCAGTGTTACCTCGATCGATTACACATGAAGGAAAGGTGATCAGCCCTCCACTTCAGGTACCAGTCCAGTGTAATATTGAATAAATATTAGAGTGAAAAAATCACTTGTATTTATTAAACCCCCCTGGGAATCGAACCCGGGACCTCCAGAACGGTAGCCGAGCATGCTGACCATTACACTACGGAGGCGGACGATGTGGGAGAAGGAGCTGTTTTTTTTATTGATTTTTTTTTAGTGGAAGCATGGACAATAGGAGTGAGTTTTTTGTCATTTAGGCTTTGGTCAAAATGACGTGGAACGCATCGAATCACGTGTCACAATAGATTTTAAGAAATAATAGTAATTACTAAGTAAAATTCATATAAAAATACGAATGTTTATTATCACAAAGTAACTGCTGAATCAATAAACGATATCAAATTATCTTTACTGTCAAGTTTATATATTTTTTCTCTAAAATTCCAATAATTTTTTTTCTGCACACTGGAGGGTAATTTTAAGGCATCGATAATTGAAAGGTATTTTTGCCTTAAGTATCTGAATCAAATATACCACGACATTGGCTATAAATTCCTTTACAGGTCTGAAGAGGATCGTTGAAGACCAATCCGAAAGGAAAAAGAGATGCAGGGTTTTTCTGCCAAGTAACCCCTAGGATTGAAACTAGAAAAAAAATGGATGCAATTTTGTCGATATATTTTATATCATATTACTTAGTATTCCACGATATGAATGAGACTAATATGCTCTTGTTTTAATTAAAATAAATATAATTTTTAATATTTATCTTAAAAAATAATAACCTATTATCCAAATAATGAAAAAATCTAAAAATAGAGTCCATTTTAATGGATACCAGGTCTGTAGGGTTTACTGTAAGTTGTGTTATATAAAAAATGCTGGAATTTTTTTTCCTGAATTACTTTCATTCACAAGTAAATAAGGGCGTGTTTTGCTTATTTTGTATGTTTGTTTAAGAAACTTAATATCTACTTTAATAACACGATCAGCAACGGATAGATAAGCCAACATGTGATTTAAGACAACTGTGACTCAATGACGACATATTTATTTTTGGGACCTACATTTCTCTCAAATTGAATCACTAGAATAAACATAAAACGCATTATGTGACGACACTTTAGTTATTTCTGAGGTGATGGATTCCAAATATATTTTTTGCAATGAATACTTTAATCCTGTAGTTGAATTATACATTTTCAGCGTTCGTAGATTTCATTCCTGAAATGTTACATGAATAAATATTTTAACATAAATTTAAGTGACGTTTTTCCTTTGTAAAACGGATTATAGAAATAAATAATTATCCCAAAAGCCTTTTCCCCGAAAAAAATATTTAAATGGTTCTTTTAAACCAATTATATATTTATTGATTTCTAAGACTCTAAATTATACGCGTATGAATATCAGTCGAGAGATTTTTTTATATATTGTTTGATTCTGTGAGTTGGCTTATACATATTATGTTTATTTACATAAAGCAATAATAAAAATAATCTTTTATTGATATTTATTAATCAAATTTCAATTTAAATGTAAAAAAATGCTTTAAACGTGTATATATACTCGTATATATATGAGGCGAATGTGGTTGGTAATAGAAGCAGAGGAAGACTTGCACAATCATATATTTCAAATACTTGAACATTCATTGAATTCCTTCATCTAACTTCATTGGCTAGCTTTACACCCTTATTCATATAACGTTCGCCATTCGGTTTGTGTTTTTAAACAGCCATTCGTATATACTTTTTTGGATGATGCATATATCCAAGACCCATTGATGTACGAGATAATAAAGATTTTTCGTTTTTTTCATATGCGACACACGCTAAAATAAACTTTTAAGAACTTATACTAAAATAAGTACCAATAATTCCAGAAACAGTTCACATTTTTTTTTGAAGATTTAGCCTGAAATTAATAACGGGTAGAACAGTAAATTTTGAACATTTTAATTATTTTTTTCAAAAGTGTATAAAGTGATCACTTATGTTCAGGTTGTAAACTCTGGAATTCTCAAACTTCTATCTTCTTTCGTATAAAAACGATATATGCTTCGTTTCAATTGAGCCACCTGTAATTTATGGATTAAGCCAATGTCTGATAGAAAAATAAATATTAAATATATTTGAAATATATTTCCTTCTATAATCGAACATTAATATTTCATGTGTTTCTTCGATTATAAGTTGTAGTCATTAAAGTAATTGTTCCTATTTTCTACCAATTTCAAGGAATTACTCAATACCACTTACAAAATCGATTCATATATACTCGTATAATTATAGGAATTATTGTTCGTACCGAACCTAAAATGTAAGGTAATTTGAAATGTTGAAAACAATATTCGTTTTATGTTCTAATTCCCAAGTTTCTCACAATAAATTTATTATTGGACAGAGTTTCCTTGTAATACAATTTTCTTAGAACATTAATATTTTATTCGCGTCAGCAGTATAGTGGTAACTTTGAACAAAAACTTACTATGCATGAAGTTTTGAATTTGTTTCTAATTTAAGTGGTAATATTTTTATGTGGTATCATTTTTTATTTCTTATACCGAAGTAAATGATACTCTTAACTGGACGTAGGAGCAAACGACTGATAAACTTACATATGTAAATAATGTTGTAATTACTCTACCAATCCACGCCTTTGTAGAGTTAAACATAAAAGAGAAAAATGTATGAAAAAAAAATTAAAAGGAAAAAAATGATTTTACAATTTTTTAATTGTTTAAGATTATTGCGCCTGTAAAGAAATTAGCTGACGAAAAAATGCTATTTTTAGTTAATCCGCTACACAAACATATACCCTATCTGAATATATCTATTTTTATCAAGATTTTTATTGACATTTAATCAACATCTGCTCACCACAAATGCAATACTATAATTACTTTTTTTGACCTCTCAACAGCGAAGAAAAAAAAAATTGGAAATCTGAGCATTTAGGGGGCTTACAACAAACCATAGGCTGGTTTAAGTAACTTCTTCATAAACATGTTACATTTACTATTCTACGTACAAAAAACACTACACAAATTAAAAGTTATATTTATGTTTAATTGAAATTATATTCCATATGCTACTTCTTCAATGATATATATTGTTGAAATAACTAAGTTTTTCATTAGTTATTGAGATCACGTAATGTGTATGGAATATTTATAAAATTCTGCCCCCATTATTTCACATACACGTAGCAAGAGACGCCTGAAAAGACGATGATTTTTTGTATATTAAAAATTACTGTTAGAACTTATCTTCATACTCTAGTTTAGTGCGTAGGGCACTTTATGAATTAAGTGCTTTTGTAATCGCATATAATCCTTACGATTTATACCCTAGTATGTGGGAACATTATATTTTTTCTAAAGAAGACGAAAAATCATCACAATCTCATCACATTTGGAAAATAAATATATGAACTGTTTGATAGCAAGTAGGTGAGAGGTGAAAGTATACTTTATATATCAATCAAAAAGATTGATGTATTAAATAACCCTCATTCTACTATACTTCTTGTCTCGGTGACGCAAGCCTCAAAAAGGAAGCAATAAGAAATTTGGGGTCGAGCTTTTGACTTTTGTGCAGATCCAGCCTTCCAACATTCGTCTTTTATTCGAGTGAAGACTTTACCAGAACCTACGCTAATTTGAAATTTTGTAACATTTTTTTTCGTCTTGCAAATCTCTCCCAATATAATTTAGGCTTTTCAGAAACGTTATTTGTTTCAAAATTCCACTTGACACGTATCCTTTCGATTGCTCAAAATAGTATTAATTCACCTCAGCCTTTTTACAACAAAAAATACAATTAACATTAATCATAAGCGCGAAAATAAAATAAACATTATCGATAAAATTTAGAAAGTTGTGTTGAGATGGTGAATGGAATGAATGGAGAAAAAATAGTTAAACAAATTTATTAGACGAATGTGGTTCGTAAAGGAATAAGTTTTGTCCGCCTCCGTGGTGAAATGGTTAGCTTTTTAGCTACCGTGTTGGAAATCCCGGGTTCGATTCCCAAGGGGTGAAAATAAATGTTACCGATTTTACAATCTAATATTTATTTAATATTACCCTGGACTGGTCCCTGAACCGCAAGAGTGATCACCTTGCCTTCATGTAAGTAACGATCAAGATAACAATACGATGCAGTGCCCTATGCACCATTGGGTGCGGATAAGGGTAAGAAAAAGAAAGACCGGGGAAAACTTGGTATGACTAATGAGTCGAAATAATGGGCGCGTATCAAAAACACTTGTTTATTTTTACATAAACTTATTTTTATAATAAAACCACTATTTTAAAAATATTCTTAAGTAAGTATATATATTTTTTTACGTATGTGTTTTGATTTTTTATATCATTTTCTGAAGACATTTGTGTTCATTTCGTTCATTTGAAAATGCGAGGTACAATTTTTATCGTAATAAATAAATTACGAGTACATCTGCATTTTGTCTACGTTCTTCTATAGATTCTAATGCATGTGTTTTATGTTTTGTGTTCTGGTGCCCGTCGCTTTCGACGACATTGTTCGTCGCAAATCACGTTGCGTTTCGATCGTTTGCTGAGAGATTTACCGCCTTCCATGCCATGTTGTGGACTAAAGCAATCTTGCTGTAATCGACAATTATTTGTCTTTGTCCTTCGTTCAATGAGATATATGTGTGGGTCCCAATAGCTATCATTAGTCGAGAGACGACACAAGGCACAATACAACTAGAAAATTTATCTGTTATTCTTTTAAATACGAGATAATCAAGGCAATCAGGCTAACAAAACCTAAAAAATGATATGACTTATGTTGATACTCCATGTTGATATCAAAAAGAAATATTCATCGAATTATCCATTTTTATTCGGACTCACAAAAAAATAAAGTCAATATTTTGAGTGTGTCTCAATACTTGTTCACAAAATCTGGATTATCTCCAATTACAGGAGTTATTTTCATGTTATTTTTTGACATCTCATCAAAGATGAAGAAGAATATGGAAGTCTGGGCATTTGCGGGGCTGACGACCGTCATAGGCTGGCTTAAGTGATCACTTTACACACGTGTAATATTCACCTATTCTACCCATTGTTGACAACCACACTACTCATATTCTTGGAAGTTCTATATATATGAACCAATTTAGAAACCTTGTTCTTGAATCAATAGAACTTCACTAGAGACATTTATCGGTGAGATGTAAATAAGCTTTTTACTAAGCAGAAACTCTTATATTAGTATGTAAATGCCCAGACTTCCATATTCTTCTTCATCTTTGATGAGATGTCAAAAAATAATATGAAAATAACTCCTGTTATTGGAGATAATCCAGATTTTGTGAACAAGAATTTGGACACACTCAAATGTTGACTTTATTTTTTTGTGAGTCCGAATAAAAATTGTTAATTCGATGAATATTCATTTTTGATATCAACATGGATAACAGAAATTTTGGGCTTTTACATGGCTTATAAGCTGTTACTTAAAGCTGTAATCTTTCACATATTTTTTTGGACTTTGTTAGCGAACTAGGTGCAGTTATTATCTATGTTCCCCTGTCAGCTGTCAGTAACTCGTAGAAATGTATTGGAGTGTCAGTTTGTTCTATATGATGAAGGATTCTGTAACCATATCGAAACGTCGTCTAGCAAACCGGATATGTAAAACTATTAGCTGGAAAATTATATGTTTGAGTTGCACAATGGGACTTGTAACACACACCTTAAATGGACTAAATTCTGTTTTTGTGGCGAGCGTGCATTGCAAATGACATCCTCAGAGAGAGTTGAAATTATAATATTTATTATTTTTATGTTGTTGACATCTCAATATAGATAAACATTTTTGTGGACCTTTTACAGTTCATTCGTTAACTCCAAAGGTATATTTTCAATTTTTATACCCAAATTATTGCATGAAAAGCTCTACATTCTGTAAAAATCGTTTACGTTAATATGTAATTTACATATTTCTTTTACGTTTACATATTAAACATTAACGTTTTATACAATTTGACATCTCAACAAATATGATGTGAAATATAGAAGTCTGGGTATTCACAGAGTTTATGACCTCTCATAAGCTGGTTAAGTAATCACTATACACACGTGTAACATTCACCAATCTACCCATGATTCGCAACCACACTACTCGAATTTTCGGAAATCCTAAATATATCATTAATCTCGAACACAGTATTTAACATATAAGCTCACAACAGCTATTTTTGTTGGATTTAGAAAGGATTTATTTAGGATACTATTATTTGGATGTATGCAAGATCCGAACCTACTCGTCAATGGAAAAAATCCAGATTTTGAACAAGTATTTGGACACAAATTTTGTGAATCGAATATATTTTGTATTACAGGATTGAGGGAAAAAATATACGATTGAAAGATTACAGTATGTGGTTAGTGTGGTTGTCAATCATGAGTAGAATTAGTGAATGTTACACGTGTGTAAAGTGATCACTTAAACCGGCCTATGGTGGTCGTAAGCCCCGTAAATAATTCCCAGACTTCCAAAAAGAATATAAATTTATTCTTACTATTATTTTTTTTCATCTCATTGAAGATATACTACTAACTAACTAACTAACCATCACGCCGCTTCCCCGCAGGGGTAGGCAGAGAGAATAGAACGCCACACTAACTCTGTCCTTGCAAACATTCTTCGCCTCTTCCACGTTCATGCATCTCCTCATACATACCCGCCGATTGTTTCGACTCCTAACCTGACCACGTTCCAGTGTATATATTACTTAATGTGTAATTGTTATTTTAATGTATAACCGCAGTTAATGGTAACGTTTTATTTTTACCATCAACTGCGGTTAGCTATTTTATCTAAAATTCTTATGTTTTGTTATTTATAATGATGCTCGTCTATTTATAAAAGCGAAAGATAACAGTGCGTCATTTTTAACGTAAACATTGTCCTGAATGTGACTTACTTTAAAAATTCCCCATACTAATTGCAGGAAACTTGAGTAAAGCCTTGCGTTACCTATAATTAGGCTTACCATATGTCCCGGTTTGACCGGGATTGTCCCGGTTTCAAACGCGGGTCCTGGAGTCCCGGTCGGTTTAGATTTTGTCCAGGTTTGTGCGAACACTATCTATTTATATCTTCAGTGGCTGACTGCAGAAGTTATAAACGAAATACACCAATCAGATGATCAACAGCAAATTAAAATCGATAGTCTTTTTGATGAGCTGTCACTCGCAAAAACTTTTTTGCATAAAAAAATGAAGAATGGAGTTTAACGTCCCAAACTGATAACGTGGATAAATGGGTCTAATTTTTCAAATATTTTCATGAGCAACAAATTGATGCATCTAATCTGATTAAAACTATACAACTTATTTTGTGCCGGGTCTTCAGCACCTTTGGAGCGTGTTTTCTCAATGATGAACCACATTTGGTCGGATGACCGCGGCCCTATGCTGTATTCTACTGTACGAGCTTTGGCGTTATATACATTGAGTGACTTATGAAAAAAAACAGAATATTAAAAGAAATTCACTTCTGCGAAAAGTATAATTGGCACAACTATTTTTTTTATAATTTGTTCTTATGCCAAAATAACAAAAATCGACACCACGAGAACAAAAAGCCTTCTTAGGACATCGAAAATGAAGACTCTACGACCCATTGCAGGCCTAAAACTTCACGACAGAGTTAGAAACTCAGAAATAAGACAAATCTGCGATGTTGAAGATGTTGTGCGATGGGGAAGAGAAATAAGACGTTTCTGGAGAGATTATGTGGGAAGTGCGAGTTCGGATCGAGTGGTGAGGGTGGCAGCGGACAGCACCATAGGCGGGATCAGACCACCTAAACATAGAAGGATACCTGGTCTTCCACCTCCCAGGAGCGACCCGAGAATGACAGGACCTAGGTCTAAAAGAAGAAGAAGAAGATTATGCCAAATGTTTTTTTTTCCCTAGCTGTCCCGGTTTAGAGTTTCATTATTATGGTAAGCCTACCTATAATACATATCTGTAATTTCGGCTCGACCGCATTACCGCATCCAATGAATAATAATAATATGCTTGCCGATATGTCAATAGGAAATACACTGCTATGTCCGAGAGCAGGCGTGTCATATATTCGCTATATGACTGAACAATGCATTCAGTACGCTCGTTGTTATAGTACGTTCACTCGTATTCAACTGAAAAGTAACAAAACAAATTTTAAAAAAAATTCAATGTTCATGTTTCAATTTTTTTATGAAAAAATATAAATATATTTAAATTTTATGTTTGCCTACTTTAATTGTGTATTCCCCGTAATTTTTAACCAATAATAGATATATTTTACGAATATGATAATTTTTATTTCGACTAAAATTATGTATCTGAAATGGTTCCGTAGGATATGAGCTTCCCACCACGATTTTCTTTTTACCTATAGTATTTATTCATTATTTTTATTACTTTCATATTATAAAATGGCTACTTAACAATTTCAGTAATTTGAAATTATTATAAGGAATACAATTTTCCCACCAAAGGGTTAACTAAGATCATGATAATTTTTTGAAAATTTTATCTTATGTTAAAATAAAAATTATACAAATGGTCATTTATATACATAAAAAAAATATTGGTGAAAAATCTGTTTTTTTTTGTTTGTTTAATTGAAGTTTTAGTTAGTAAATACCACAATTTTTTAAATATATTATGACACGTGTTTTTCAAACACCGTATGTGAAGCTAATTCCTAATTTTAGAATTGGGTGCTTGGGACGTTGAGTATGGAACACAGAGTAGGAGTAGTTTTTTATTTATATTTAGTTATTTTATCATTATTTTTTTTTTTTTTTAACTCATAATAAATTTTAATAATTTACGAAATTTTGTAGTAAAAAAAGGTATTCATAATTGGATAATAGAGGTGTAGAGATATGAAATAGATCATATCATTTAGCCATGTCATACATCATTACATAACTCATTATTGACAAATTACTAATTTAATTATTTTATATGAAAATATTTTGATATATGCCTACGGTATGGTGACACTCATTGAGGGCACATTTATATTTTTAATCAGTTCATTGATGAGAAATGGATGAGTCAGATAAATATAACCGAAAGATCAATATGACGATGCGCATTCATCAGTGAAAACTTATCCAATTACAATATATAAGTATGCAAAAAAAATCAAATATTTTTTATTATCTTTTATTCACTGCAAATTGTGACCAAAAATTGTAATAAATTATTTTGTGTTCAATTCACAATGAATTGAATGTAGTATATAGTAGCAGTGCATGTTAAATATTTTATATTAAGCCCTGCAAATTGTAACCATTTTTTAAAATGAAATTGTATTTAATTCGCATTAAGCTGAACGTAGTATATAGTAGCAGTGCCCGGGTATGTGTACATGATGCCTGATGGGTCGCCTTGTATTCTCTGCATCTACAACATGACTGCAGGGCACATGTAAACGTATATGATGAGATCAAATCTCGCATTTGACTGTCTCAAAGGGTAACATTGCCATGTTAAACTCCGATAAACGACTGCATAAATATTAAACAAGTTTTCTGTATTATGAGTAATGTAACATTTTGTAACAAACCTTATTACGAGTATGGTCGTTAGCACACCATTAAGAAAAAAATGATTGTAACTATTTTTTTTTACTAAAAAATTAAATTGATACTTGATGTTATAAAAATTCTATAAACATAATATAACTGTCTTTTCCTGAATTTTAACCAGTATCCTTTTTAATTATTTTTTTAAAAAATGGCTCAAATTGCTCTTCAATAGAACCCAGACGGAAGATGATCATCTCGAAGACCTCCAAAGCTAGCAGTACGCATCACAAAAACGGATAACGGAACAAACAGATTCGCGGATCTATAAGAAGGAAGAAGAAGAAGAAGAAGAAGAAGAAAATTAACTTCACACAAACTTTGTACCTAAACATATTTATTTTTGGTAGTATTATGCCAACCAGTTTTAATAAAAGCACCCATGCATTCAGCAAAAAATTCCATCAGTAATCCAACATATATTATTTAATTATTTTGTAATTCATTTAGTATGCTTCAAATGCCTGTATATCGTGTTCCTTAATTTGATTAGTTTTAATTTGATAACAATGAGCCTTTATTTACTTTTATATGTAAATTATATTGGATATGGTATTTTTATTTTTATTTAATATGGTTACAAAAGTTTTTCTTATAATTTAAATTCATTTTCTAAACATTTCTACTTACAATCTTAAAATTGAAAACGCAGTTCTCTCCAATGAAGAGACTGAGGTCTTGTGCTTGGAGAGGGACTAACACTTGTTATTTATGTTTGTTGTTAATACAATTTATTTCTATTGATTCTCTAGCATTTTGATGTCTTTAATTTTTTTTATATCTGTAGGAAGGTTGTTGAAGTACTTAGTTCATAGTACTTAAGTAGTATAAAGTACGTATTCTTTAAACAAGGAAACATGAAAAAGCGGTTGAAATTAAAGTATCAAAAATAAAAGTGGTTAAAAACAAAGTCCATGTTATATTTATAATATAAAATATTAATATGTGTCTCAAAGTATCAACAACAAAAAACATTTAAATAACAATTCTTCTTAGTTGCTCTAACTTTGAATATAAACAGTTTTATGCTTCGTGAAATGTCTAGATTTCTTTTTTATTATAAACAAAAATATTATTTTATTATTCTTAATTTATTTTTTTTAAATTTTGAAAATATCCTTGGTGATTTTGTCGCTGAAAAGTTATTATCTTCCATTAAAAAATAAACACATTTTTTTTCACATCTGGTATACATTATAATTTGTAGTGACTTGGAACATAAAATCCTATATTACTTCCTCGTAAAAAGATTTATATTTGTTATTATATAATGTATGGTTGAAGTAAGCAGTACAAGTAGCGCAATACGTACATTAATTTTAATATGTTTCGAAATAAAATATTTACGTAGGTACTTTATGTTTCAGAATGAGCCATCAACAGCGATAAAGCTAGCAATCTGGCGTTTTACATTTTTTCAGCCGGCCAATATATTTTTTAACACAATCGAACATTCGAAGGCAATCATCGGAGCTTATTGTCGACACGTCACATAAATAAGGCAGGCTGCGCATTGTATGGAGACCAAACAATAGGAAAACCTCCCATATACCAGGCCGGGGACCACAGATTCTCAACCGCTGAACCGCTAATATTTTATTTCGTTTTTAAAATACGTGTTTCGTTTATTTTTCACAATGCCCATCCATGGTGGATTGCGTTTGTGCGAGATGCATTTTAATATAAATTCAGAAATAATGTACTATAAGTTGGGATGTGGTTACTTTTTGCGGTAAGACTTTTTCAAAAATAAGATCGAAAAGACTCAGAACGAAAATTCTTAAGTAAAAAAAAAAACTACAAACTCTGATGATTACTAACAGTATCTGAATTTTTTTGCATTAACATAAATGTTGACAACGATATTTTTTTATACGATGAGTACCATTTTAGCAGCTATCAAATATCTTTCTTGATCTATTTCTTGAGACTCAAATCATGAAAACAATAAGCAAAAAAAAATCAGCTAAGGCAAATTAAGAACATTCACAAGAATTCACCAGTTGATTCTGCAAACGTTTAAAAAATTGACTTGTTATAGCTAGAGTCGATTGCTGTGATCCTTCATATTACTTTTGGCCAGTCAATAAGTACAACAATTTTAATGAAAACTGATAGGTCTAAATAGGTTAAATGCAATCTAACACAGTTTGTCATCCGGAATTGACGTATTTGCTGCGCAACGCTCAATAAAAGCAACATTTAGGAATTTTTTCCCGTTTTTAAATCAAATTTTTTAAATCATATTTTCATATGGTGTACGGAGTGCTTGGAAGATTTGGTATCGTAATGTAAGAGTGTAATCTAACTATGAGTATTTCAATGTTTTAGAATTTAGTATAAAACCCTGATGATGACAAGGTTCTTGTCGAAACCAGTTGGATAAAGTGTACCAATAAAACGTGGTAAAAACAAAGCTGTTTTATTTTATAAAGTTTATAAAATGTGCCACAAAGTATTTGCGAAAAACATTCAAGAAATAAATGCAATATTAGAAAATATGATTCGAAGGCATGGCCTAGATGACGTTGCCCATGACTGAAGAATATTCAACCTGAGAACGAGTCAACAACAGTCGACAAAGAGGATAAATTGGGATATAGCCAGGAATAATAAAAAGAAGAAGATAATTTGCATTTTATTAATATTGAATACGGGAATAATTTTCGAATAGCGAACAGGAGAAAGTGCTTTTTACCTAAATATTTGGCAATCCCTGAATTGGTCGTGAAACTATGTACGACAGTGGCACTAGTTCGCATAAATAACAGGTCGGTTTGGCTTTTCATTTGTCTAAAGATTTTACACAGCCCTTCGCTTCATTTTATTCTGGGAATATATTCTTGCAGCGTAAGATATGACCGTTTGCTGCCATATCAAGCGTACCCATTGGCAAGTTGGCTTTAGAAAATGGAAAATAGAGCACTGTAGGGCAATAAAGTAAATGTGTAATTTGAGCACTGGAACGACGGGAACATGAGAGGTTTGTAAAGGGACCTTTATTCCTACAATGTTAAAGTCAAGACCAAATTATTTTCACAAATAATACATTTAAATAGCACATTACACTATACTATACAACCACATAGGTAGATACAAGATACCTAGGTAACTTTTACTTTATCTTAGAAGGATATTTATTTTGTGTGCGGAAAAATTCCTTAAGATAGAAAATTGACAAAATAAATAAATAATAATAATAAAACCCTTATCCGCACCCCAATGGTGCATAGGGCACTGCATCATATAAACGCAGTGTTATCTTGATCATTTAGACATGAAGGAAAGGTGATCAGCCCTCCGCTTCAGGTACCAGTCCAGGGTAATATTGAATTAATATGACAGTGAAAAAATCACTTATATTTATTTTACCCCCCTTGGGAATCGAACCCGGGACCTCCAGAACGGTAGCCGAGCGTGCTGACCATTACACTACGGAGGCGGACAAAATAACTCATTTAAGTAGTGTTGAACTGAACGAGTTTTGGTTACTGATTTTTAAATATTTACGATATTTCTTTTGAAATTAAAAAGGTCCCACATTTTTATGCCTATATGTGTTGCGAGATATTTTTTTTAAACCTGATTTTTTTCAGGTATTTTTATCAGGATTATATTATTTCCCACCGTTCTTTCAGTTAACTACGCTTACTGAAATGCGATGTATAGTACTTTTATTTATCAGTGCATAATCGTATTGTGATGTGTCAAATAAAAAATAAAATAAAAATAGTATGGGTTTATTTTGAAATCTCAAGTTCTGTGCCTCAAAGAATAAAATTGTAATGCTTGATTGACATTACTCGAAAGTATTTTAATTAAAAAATAATAATGAATGCATTAAAGTCAAATATTGTTCTGCGGTTTACATATATTCCGCCTCAATAGTGTAATGGTCAGCGCAACTAGGCTACCGTTCTGGAGGTCCCGGGTTCGATTCCCAGGGAGGGATCAAATAAGTATAAGTGATTTTTTCACTCTAATATTTATTCAATATGTCAAAAATGAAAGTCTTTTTGGTATTGGTTCGACTATACTATGATTAAATGCATTTTTTGAGGAAAAAAACACACTTTCATTAAAAATTAACAAAATTGAGTCAATAAAGCCAAATATATTTTTTTACATATTTTTTATTGAATACAAACAATCCTGTTAATCGATTTCATTGTAACCGAATAAGAGCCCCTATTATAATCATAACATAAAGATGTACATAACCAATTTACAATATTATTCCGAATAAACATGCCGAGTATTTATGTCTAAAGTATTCTAATTTTGGTTCGGAAAAAAAGAAATCGATTCTTGATGTTTTAAAGTCAATTCGTATATTTCCCAATTACAAGCAAAACTTTTGTTCTCCTAAGAGACTAAAAACATTCCCATGCCGTTAAAAAATAATAGCGGATAACATTTAATAAAGTTACGTAAGTTTGTAGAAAATAAAATTGATGCAAAAGTCTTTTAATTTCCACGTTTCTTCTACGAGCAGCTTATATCATTATACATCGCCCACAAATTTATTAACCTCACTAATCAAGAAATCCTCACACATTTCGCTCACTCCTTTCAAGAACGTCATAAATCAAAAAAACTTGATTCCTCAGGAGAACGTTTTTAAAGTTTAAAAATATAACACAATGTATTAAAAATAAATATCAAGCCACTTATTGAACTTTTTACTGTGCAACAGATCTTTTTAGGTAAAACCTGAAGGTTTTTTTTTTCCATTTGAAAAATATATATAGTATATTTAAAAAAATAATTAAACGATACCTTTTCTTCAAAATGCAAAAACAACACTTTCAGCCCTGTAGCGTGTAAATATTAAGTTAAAAATATGCCGCTTTTGCTGGGATATAGTATATTTTCTGGGCATTTCGAAAACATGCACAACTGAAAATTGTCGATTTTTGATTTATGACGTTCTTGAAAGGATTGAGCAATTTATTCTTAAGCAACACAAGGTATTTGTTCATATTTACATATTGTAATCAGCTTGATAACTCCAAAGTATGTTTAAACATTGATGACACCAGATCAAATTGTAATTGTAAATCCCACTCATTAATGACTATTAACGATAATTGGATTAGAACGCACCTACGCGTTTTTATAACAATAGACTTGTAGAAATAATAAACAAACGTTTAATTGATAATGACAGACTTGATTTCAATGGGGAGAATCAGTTTGGATCATAATGGAATCAAACACAAATCTTCACTACGTTGGGCAATGTATGTACATATGTATGGTACGAGGGTCATGTGGTTTGTTAGGGCCATTCCCTTTCTAAAGTAAATACCAATATATTATTATCTACTCTTGACAAATAAATATCCGACTCAAAGAGTGGGTGTAAGTCAAAATTAAATTCCATCCAAAGTTTACTGCAGACAAGAATATCAATTGAGTTCTCAAATAATCATTAGAGTAAAAAAGCTTTTTTTCGCTATCGTGGTCGAAGATAATTTGGCATTAGTTGAAAGTTTTTACTAGGGTTATGATTTTTTTATGTAGGTATTTTAAACATAATATTATTTAATAGAATAAACACAGGTATGACTTCAGTGTATGTGAAATGAACTTAGTGATATGTTTTTATACGAGTATGTGACCATAAATTGAAACATAAAAGGTAAGGTGATTAAAAAATAATATTCATAAAATATGTGCGCCTCCGTAGTGTAATGGTCAGCACGCTCGGCTACCGTTCCGAAGGTCCCGGGTTTGATTCCCAGGGGGGGTCAAATAAAATATAAGTGATTTTTTCACTTTAATATTTATTCAATATTACCCTGGACTGGTACCTGAAGCGGAGGGCTGATCACCTTTCCTTCATGTGTAAACGATCGAGATAACACTGCGTTTATATGAAGCAGTGCCCTATGCACTATTGGGGTGCGAATAAGGGTTTTATTATTTTTTTTATTTATAAATTTTTTAATCAAAGATACATTGTATGGCAAAATAATCAACATAGTTACATTTTTTTTACGTGCTACCTCACTAAGAGAGCAGATTGCTTGTGTTTAGAGAGGGAGTTCGCTTACAGGGTTTGTACATATAAATAAGAAGTAAAAATAAGAAATAATAAATTTATACATAAAATATATATGTATTGGACTGCGAACGTAACCGAGCTGCGAACCTCTGATTTTGAAAAGTGTTATTATTGAAAACTAACTGCAGATTCGTAAAAAGCGCAGAGAACAGCTATTATCAAACTTAAAAATACGAAGAAAAAACGGCATAAATATCATGATTATATATCTGAAATCATAAAAAAACATTTTCATTGAATATATACATAGATGTCAAGCAATGAAAGACGTTTTCACGAACATCGAAATTTCAATGAAATTTAAAAAGTTAAGCATATGACGAGTCAAACGAATAGAGAGGCAAAAAAATTAAGGGATTTCACTGTATGCGTATTTAATTATAATTTAAAAACATTGTGTTAATTTATATACAAGGAGTATGATGAAAATATCACTGATTTCTGATTAACATTATTTTTATTCAATCAATTATTTTTCTTGTTGTGAATTATTTTTCACGATATTGAATAATCACTATGGATATTATACTAATGAAGAAGGCAACATGTAATTAATAATCACGCCATAATCTCTAAGACTCTCGTACAAGAAAAAAAAACTTGATCTTATTAATACCATTATTTCTTGAATATTACTTCCCCAGCAATTATTAATTTATCATGTCATGAGAATCGATTATTTATCGCAGTCTCATCGCCTGATTAAGAAATAGTTAAATACCTAACAACTAATTATAGTATTTAAAAATATACATATATAATGGTTATTTTATTCTATGGTTAAATATCTCCATAAATCTAACGGCAGCAATGAATTTATTTCCTGACACGTTTCCATTTTAATTTCAAGTAAATACTATCGTAAGTTTTATTAATTTGTTTTGTATGTTAAATTTGATATATGAGACCCAGAAGCTTTGATCCATACAAAACGATCTATATGTATTATAATGGATTCACTTCAGTATGTCTCCACATAACAGGGATTATAGCGAATGAGTACCGCGCTGGAGGTCCAGGATTCTGTGACTTTTCTATCTAATATTAATTAATTTTCATTAATTAATCGGGAGTCGGGAGAGATCACTTTGTATTTATGTAATTAAAGATTGAGAAAAACACACTCACACACACACACATACGCACATATACACACATATATATCTGGGAATCCACGATGCTAGTTTCCTTATATATATATAATATATATATATATATATATATATATATATATTAATATATATATATATATATATATATATATATATATATATATATATATATATATATATATATATATATATATATATATATATATATATATATATATATATATATATATATATATATATATAAAGGGTCCGCCAAATAACTTTTTTTTTTTCAAAAACAGGGCGCAAAACATCGAGTGTAGCTTCGGCTGTGTGGCACGTAGCGCCGTCCTGTTGAAACCAAATGTTGCCAATATCCTCCTCTTCAATTTTTGTGAACAAAAATCCGTTCAACATGGCCCGATAACGATCGCCATTGACTGTAACGGCCACTCCTTGCTCATTTTCAAAGAAAAATGGCCCAATTATGCCTCTGGACCAAAATCCGCACCAAACAGTGACTCGTTTTGGGTGTACCGGCTTTTCAATGTATGCGTGCGGGTTTTCTGTGCCCCAAATACGACAATTTTGCTTGTTTACATACCCGCCAAGATCAAAATGAGCTTCATCCGAAAAGATGATTTTTTTGGCAAAATCGGCATCTTCTGTAAGTCGATCGCAGGCCCACTCAGCGAAGCGAAAACGCATTGGATGGTCAGTTGGCTTCAACTCCTGAACCAATTGGACTTTGTATGGCGTCATACCAAGGTCTTTATGCAAAATTCGTCTCAATGATGTCTCCGAAATGTTCAATTGTTGAGAACGACGGTGAATTGATGTTGATGGCGCTTCACGCACACTTTCTGCCACAACATCGATATTCTCGGGTGTACGCACTGTTTTTGGCTTTTGACGCTTTGGTTTATCGATGAGGATGCCAGTTTCTTTCACTTTTTTCACAAGATAACGAACATACGGAGCTGACGGTGCTTCTCTTCTTCCAAAAACCGTACGCAATTTTCGCACACATTCTGCAACATTACCATGATTTTCAAAGTAATGTCGCAATATTTCCCAGCGTTGTTCAAGCGTATACACAACCATATTCGCTCAGCGGAAGGATAAAACTAATTATCTGTCAAATCAGACATGAGCTAAGTGTTACCATTCACGAAATAAGCACTAGTTGAAAAAAAAAATTTTAGATGGCGGACCCTATATATAAACATATGTATGTATATACAAATTCTCCCATTCCCATTAAAGAAAAATATATTACACTTAGCATTCCAAGATATTAAATTCTTTAATTATTTATTCCAAAGCGATGTTTGCTAACGAATTTGCATAGCATGGGACATTAAATCCCAAATAAAACCGACAAATTCATATTCCTTGCATCTTGACATAAGAATATTAAAATAATAACATTCATAGGCAAGTAGTCAAGAAATTAAAAGAATTGATCTTAATCTTACAATAATGCTAGCATTCCTTTTTAACTCAGCCTCGGCTGAAGAAAATTTATTAATTAAATTCACTGAAACTGCTTCAAGTCAGCATAAACCTAAAAAAATACTTTTAGTACATATTTTACAATTAAAAAGTAGGTTTATAATTTTAAAACAAATTAAGATAGTTTTATTTTATTTTACATTAATTCAAGTATATTTTTTTTCAATCTCAACGAAGATATATGAATAAGAATATTGAATTATGAGTATTTAAAGGGCTTACGATCTATCAAAGGCTATTATAAGTGTAAATATCCTGTAAATGCCAATGTTTCCATATTCTTCAATTTAAAATGCAGTGAAGATCCTACAATTTGTTTGATTCAAATTGTATTATGTATGATAAAATGAATTAATTCTTTTTTTCTACCAAATTGAACTCGTAGTTCTCTCGTCTTAATTACAAAATATTTGTATATTCACAACCAAACGCATGTTACATATATTTGTTGAAGAAACTTTTAAATTAACTTAAAATTGTTAATTTGAAGAAGATGCAAGCTAAATTGACTAGCGTGACGAAATAACAAGTGGAAGCGAAATTACTTTTGTATAAAACTCTATGCAGAGTATACTGTGTTTTGCTGCACATACCCGTTAATGGTTTTTATTGTGAATTGTGACCACTTATAAAATTTTAATACAATGAAAATTATGATTTATAAGCTTAAATAAATGTAAAAGCTTAATAGCGACAAATGGCTCTTTATTCTTTCAATATAACAAGTGATTTTAAAACCTCATTCTGCCATTTTGCTCAAATGGTTCGTATTTGCTGCATTTATTTTTTTAATTTTACTTATTACTTTTTATTTTCTTTTCTAAACGCCTCAGTAATCCACCCATGACGAAACACACACACATATATATATATATATATATATATATATATATATATATATATATATATATATATATATATATATATATATATATATATATATATATATATATATATATATATATATATATATATATATATATATATATATATATATATATATATATATATATATATATATATATATATATATATATATATATATATATATATATATATATATATATATATATATATATATATATATATATATATATATATATATATATATATATATATATATATATATATATATATATATATATATATATATATATATATATATATATATATATATATATAAATATTTATATATATATATATATATATATATATATATATATATATATATATATATATATATATATATATATATATATATATATATATATATATATATATATATATATAAATATATATATATATATATATATATATATATATATATATATATATATATATATATATATATATTTATATATATATATATATATATTTATGTATATATATATATTAATATATATATATATATATATATATATATATATATATATATATATATATATATATATATATATATATATATATATATATATATATATATATATATATATATATATTAATATATATATATATATATATATATATATATATATTTATATATATATAAGGAAACTAGCATCGTGGATTCCCAGACGATTGCAAAATAAATTCAATTCAGCTTTTTTCTCAATAATAGTTGGAATGTTGTGATTTCCTTTCCATATGTTCCTTCTACATATATTGTGTTTTAATTCAAAATACTCCTTAGACATATCTATATTTTTTTAAGTCCAAAACGAGTGTAGGCGTTCAATTTTTTATTTTAGTCTCCAGTGTACTACATTACACAACCATGCAAGCATGCACATTTTTTTGAATAATTTAAAAACGTTACACACAATTAATTCACCTAATTATTTCAATGTACTGAATACACATACAAAATATTCATCTTGCGAATTAAGAGATGAAAATATTTTAGCATCAGAAACAATTAAGGTTTACGAATTATATTATACAGTCTAGACATTTTTTAGAGTGCTTTTAAAGCTATTTGACAGAGATCTATCGATATTCTAGATTTTACCATAATTAATAAATGAATCTTTGATTCAACAAGTCTTTTTTTATTTCATTATAAGTTAGTTAGGTTATCGCAGTTTGCTCTGTGCCTTTATTTATAGCTCCGTAAATCAAACGCCAATAAATTGTGTAATTGCTTCATTATATCGCATCTAAACATTTTTCATTTGATCAGTCAAGCCAAGTCCCGTTTTATTTCCATTTCGGGCTGTCAGTAGGAGCGTATTAAAACGTTTAACGTTGCATCAAATAGCACTGAATACAGGCATGCATACATGGACTAAAGGGCAGATGTGAATAACATTTGTTCGACAAATCGTCATACTTATCTGAGCTCATATCTGATGTATTTCTGATCAGATAGACGAGGAAATAAATTGATCGTAATGACTGACGCTGCCTTATCTACCGCTCATTTTTTCTACAAAAAAAGTAAGAACAAGACACTCCGTTTTTTTAATATTTATTTTCGACAGAAAAATCAGTAACATTCTGTGTTTTAAAATAATTAATTAAATTATTAAGTTCCTTCATTACTGTAATTTTCAAATGTGTACAAAAACACGTTTCATCGTTACCGGCATCATCAGACCCAGATGTTGGTAAAACCCAGTCACTGTTCAAATAAAATTAATTGTAATTCAACCATATCCGCTCCCTAGGTGGAACATATGGAGTCCACAAACTGTCTCCAGGCTTTTCTGTCAGCTGCCAGCTTCCTTGCATCCTCCCAAGTCAGATCCGCGTCCCAAAGTTCTGACGAGAACTGCCGACGAATTGTCAGCAGCGGTCGTCTTGGGCGGCGCGAACCTTATGCCTTGTAAAAGAGGCAAGCTTGATTAAGGCTCTCAGGAGGCATACGGAGTAACTAAATCGCCTTTTCTTGACGACAGTTGTGACCAAGATTTGCTGCGTCCTATGCCTTATCTCTTCATTCAAATAAAATAGATGCGGAAAAAAACTATATATGTTTCTAAAAACTATAACTGTTATTTTATTAAACAAATACTACTTGTTTCAAGAACTATAAATATTCTCATTAATATACAAACTACAAATAAAATGTACACTAATCGCACTTACATTAAGAAACTTAAAAGTGGTATTTTTAAAGGGATTCATTTTTATTTTTAAATCATCTAAGTTAAATAAGCTTATATGTGTAAGAGGTTTTATCTCGACTTATGATGAAAATAATTCACAAAATGGAAATAAATAAAATCAAAATTAATAACAGATGTCATGTCTTTCATGTAGAGCTAAGTGAATGCTGATTAAATCACATTCGTTTGATGATGAAAATTGTAGAGAAATTATAACTATGCCTTGATAATTCTTTATTGATGTGACGTTTAATTTGAATTAGATATTTTTAATATTAAAGCCATCAATTGATTCAAGTCTACATTGTATTTTATTTTAAAAAAGCAGAAAATATAAAATATATGAATTGTGACAATCTTTTCACCTTGTTAGGGCATTATCAAACTACTGTTAGTAGACTACTGACGGTTTTTGATTCTAACAAGGCGAAATAATTATCACTAATTTTATTTTGGTAATTTTTTTTAAAAATAAAATGTACAACTTATTACAACTTAGTTGACTAGAATCAGTGTTTGATTTTTATATTTAAATTACTCAATAATTAAAAAATTGTAAAAATAGTGTAGAATGATATAAAGTATATTTAAAGTTGATTTCACAACAAGCGTTGTCTCAGATTTATATCGTGGTTCAAATGTATTAAATATTGGATGTTGATCTGTTCGAATAGTGTTGGTTGACCATCCCTGGTATAGGCCTTCCCAGCAGGCTCGCTGATTGTCCGGAGCCTGGAATATTCTCGAGTCGTGTCTGTTCCAGCCAAACTATTTTTCTTCCCGCTAGCTCCACACACGAACGCCACGATTCCTGTTTTTCTTTCTTTCCTTTGCCTCGCCTCGATCTCGGATTTATTTTACACAACTTATTATTCACTCCGCCTTACTTACTACTGCTTTTTACAACCGCGCACTTTGATTTTCAGCCAATTTACGTATGGATGTCGTCGGCGCGGATACCCGTACGTATATCTCGCTCCTCGCATAAAACGTTGTCTTTGCTTTATCGTCCAATTAGCGAGTGACTTCTGAATCTAATAACGGCGTTTATAGCACACTTCCTTTAACTTGTATTTATTTGTCACGTTTTGTGTAAGTAGCTTTAAGTGACATAAACAGATGGTTATATATAGATTTGCCTTAGATATTTATAAAACCTTGCAATCATTATTAATTATATAGTATAAATCACAAATTTGCAAAGGTTTTTAATGGTTTCATTAATTGATTCAGCGACTTTGTGGTAAAATCTATAAGTTTTACTTGGTAAATACCACTATTTCACAAAATCTATTGTGACACGTGTTTTGATGCATTCCGCATGATTTTTGTTTGAAAATAATGCATCGCAACACATGTCACAATAGAATTTAAGAAGTATCGGTATTTACCAAATAAAACCGAAATAAAAAATCGATAGTTTTAATGAAAATAAAAAACGATAATTTAAATTGCGCCATTTTTTTAGCTCAAAATAAAACTGCTTAAAACTGGAAATTGCAGCATGTCATCGATATGACGTTGGTTTTTTTATTCGTTAATTTCCACGTCAATGCAACATTCAATTGTATTTTATGATGATTTAAATATACTAACACGTCTTGTTTCGAGAATAGCAGATGTTCTTATCAGCAGGTGAAAACGCTTTTTTTGTATTTTCACCTGTTGCTGTGAACATTTGTAATTCTTGAAACTAGTCGTTTAAACATTAATAAACTCAAAAAGTGGTATTTTAGAAGTTTTTTTTGTATTTTTCATTTATTTTAAATCATTATATCATTCCACAAACATAATACCAAATCATTAAATAAAACACATTTCAATTTATTAATGCTAACATATTTTGTCGTTTCAGAATTGGGAAAATATTATTCATATTTTTGATTATCATATCCCCCATGTACGAGAATCGTGACATACCAGCAACCTTAAGTTTGTCAGCTCTTTCATTTCTTTGAGCTATGTGGTTATCGGGGAGAGTGAGCCTTCAAACAGCTCAACTATCTGGTACCTCCAGCGCCTCGACGTTTTCATCCTCTTCTTCTTCACCCTCCACGTATACAACTATCAAGAACCTTTAAAATTTGAAAAAAGAAAAATGCTTAATTTGTTTAGTAGAATAATAAATAGTCTCTAGAATTTTCTCGCAGATACTTTGTGGCACATTTAATAAACGTTATAAAATAAAACTTCTTTGTTTTAAAGCACATTTGATTGGTACTTTTCCCCAACCGGTTTCGACAAGAACCTTGTCATCTTCAGGGTTAAACTTGTACTGTTGAACCCTGTATATGTTTAACCCAGAACATATTTAACCATGGTGATGACAAGATTCTTCTCGAAACCTGTTGGGGAAAAGTACCAATCAAATGTGCTTATAAACAAAGTTTTTTTATAAAATTTGACAAATGGTCGTTTATGAGTAAGTGACAAGCCAAGACAGTCTTGAGTAATTATTTGAATGTTTTTACGTATATGTTTACTCCATTATGTTATTCAAGATCAGAAATTATAATCGGTCCATTATATATGGTTGCTAATTATAAAAACCATTGCTAAACAGTAGTGGATTAACAATCATTTAACATTTAACATTTAGAATATATCCTGAATCAGTCTATGGAATAAACATAATTTCCTATTAAAATGGTAAACATTTAACTCTATGAAAATTTGTATCATTTCTTGGCCAAACAATTTGAGGATTTTTATTGATCTTAAATGTAGTAGTGATCTATAGTAAGAATAACAAAAAAAAACAACATAAAAAATTGATTCGGAAAATCTAGTATTTTAGATCAAAACATTGTATTTTTTTATTGATTTTTAATTAACTTTATGGAGCGAAATATTGATTATTTAAAATTAAACACTTGTATTAGACCAGTAATTGAGTTTCATTTCATTTCACACGACTAGTTTCGAAAACCGATCTAATTTTTTTTTGTGATCACTTTTCGATGAAAACATCTGTAGTTTTCGAAACTAGTCGCGTGAAATGAAATAAATCTAAATTAGTGGTCTAATAAAAGTGTTTCATTTTTAATAAATAACTAAACATGGGATATTTATAGCATATTGTTGGTAATACAATACGTTCTCGTTTTATATTAACGTAAGATGTAAAAATAATTAAGGTATTACTTTCATACAGAAAACGTGAATTTATTTTTGATTAAATGATGAGTAAAACTGCTTTGTATCTAGCATTTAAATGTAATTTATACGTAATTATTAAAGGTGTTATTCACCGTAATTTCCGGACAGATTACCTATATTTATTCCGATGGAACGACGCATCTCATAACCGACAGAATTAGCTAGTAAGGGTACCTAGTACTTTGGATGATTTATGGTATAATTATGCAAAGAACTTGGAAGAAAAAACCCCTTTAGTGAAATTTATGACTAAATTACCCATTCACACTATCATTAGTACTAAATTTGCATCTCTTTGTTAAAAGGTAATTATGTTTAAGGTTGTTTTTAATCCTTCGTATAACCTCAATACTTTAAGCAGAAAATCGGTTGATTTGTACATATAAGAAGCTTAACATTTTTTTTCATTAACCTGACAAAGGTTTTGCACTTTTGAAACAAGGAATGTCACAATTCAATGTAATCTGAAATTAATACACTTGTAATAAATATTATTGACGCATTTTTTCGAATACATATGACTACTCATCAATAACACAAAGAAACTTTATTTCGTAAATCAAAATTTATGTAATTGGTTATCAGTTGCTTTAAAAATTATGTTCACTCAATATTCACCTTAAAATGAGGGAATATTAAATGAATTAGATGAAAAAAATGATAATTTTATATGGTACGTACATATTTTTAATAAAATCGCTCGTTATGAAAATTCTAAATTAATAAATCAAGCACTGCTTAGTTATATTTATATCAATAATTAGTCGTAGAATAAATATCATTTTTTTCATCACTCGGATCATGGCAAAAAATAAAAAATCCTTTTGCTTGGACACGAATCCTTAACATTCTTATTCTTACAAAATAAAGTTACATTGTTAAAAAATATCTGCCAAGTCACTTCGTCAAAACTATTTTTCCTTGATATAAGCGACAAATGTGTTTAAAAAAATGAATATTTATTATGTACATTCATTCTCTAGCTCTATAGAGTAGACCATTCCGGAGGTCTCTGGCTCGTTTTTTTGGGGGGTAAAAATAATTATTGGTGATTCTTTCCTAAAATATTTATTAAACAACACTCTGGACTAGAACTTGAAGAGCAAAACTTATCACTTTGTCCACATATAATTGACGGCCAAGGTGATACTGCATCAAAATGATACGGTGCTCTATGCACTATTGTGTAAGGATAAAGGTTTGAAGAAGAAAAGATATATATTTGATACTTATAATTAAGGATATAATAATTACATACTAGTAAATGTGCATAGTGAATACTAAGTATGGATTTATAAGAACTACATATTATTTGGTAGTTTACTATATGTACTCGTATATTTTTACTTTCTCTATTACATTTTGTTATATATATATATATATACAAATATATATATATATATACAAATATATATATATATATATATATATATATATATATATATATATATATATATATATATATATATATATATATATATATATATATATATATATATATATATATATATATATATATATATATATATATATATATATATATATATATATATATATATATATATACATATATTTATATACTTATATATATTTTATATATATATACATATACATAAAACCAAAAAGTTATGCAGTCTTTCTTTGTTTGTGATGGGTTAAGACTTGGTACCTATTCATAAAATTGAATGTAGGTAGGTATAAAGTAAGAACTCTACTCAAGTGATGAAACGATATTATCTTCTTAGCTTAATACAGAAGCTCTTTAGTTAATTTAAAACCTGTTACTTAATACAGAAGCTCTTTAGTTAATTTAAAACCTGTTATTTATATCTAAAGTAGATATGTATAGATTGAGTATTACAGTATGTGTGTCACGATCGATCAAAGATAATATTATAACCGTCCGAAGATCACAGCTTCTCAAACATTAAAGAAAATAGGAACTCTTAATTTTCGTTAATAAAGTACAAATATTTTAAATAGCGTGAGAATAACTGTTTAAATAATTGTTTTCATCTTCTGGTAAAAATTAAAACTAATGAATAAAAATATATTTAAGTGTATAAATAGGTTGATAAATATAGGTAGGGGGGTTAATGAACAACATTTTTTGCAAAAAGAAACATTGATAATAATGGTTACGTATTTCGAAACAGTAAATTATTAATTATTGTTTTATCTGAATTTAAATTTTTATGTATTTCTAAATTTTCTAAATTGCTCATGACTTGACCTTTATTTGTAACAGAGTGTAATAATTTAAGTGTATGAATATTCAAATATTTAATTCCATTATAGAAAATTTAAAAAGTATTTTAAAAGAAACACCAAATGCAACCAAACTAAAAATTTAAAATAAGGTAAGTAATAAAATATCATTAGTACGATCTCATTCTTTGAAGTTTTCTTTCCCTTTTCGAATTACCCGATGAAAGGTTGAGAATGGCATCTGTTCTTAGTGGACTGTAATCGAGTTACAAGATTTAATCTGTTTCGAAATGCCTTCTATACTACGGTTTTAAGCTAGCTTCCTCTATCTGAACGTGCAGTAAGAAGATTGATACGGGACACTTACGCTAGCACCTTGTAATTTAAAACTAGCCTTAAAAGAAATTGTGAACATTGGTCTATCTCTGACCTTTAAACAATAATTTATTGTAGGGCTATATTTGCGTAAGTTTTCATTTTAAATATTGTTAAATACCCAGACTTCCATATTCTTTCATCTATCATTTCAAAAATGTTAAATAACTCCTAAGTGCAAAAATCCAAATTCATGTAAAAGTATTTAGACACGAAAAGATTAATCACCTTTCCTTTGAATGAATATGATATAATTAACAATCAATGGTATAATTAGTTACGTAATATAATTAACAATTAACTTTACTGAAATGAGGTTTATGCAAAGTCCTATGCACCATTATGTTCGGATAAGGGTCAGTAGTAGTAGAAGTAGTGGTAGTTTTTTAATGGGACTTTTATGTTTTTCTATTAAAAACACAAAAGTTCCATTAGAAACAGTATTAAAAAATTGTTTAGTTGGAACTCCGGGCAATATAAGCTGCGTTAATTAATTTTTTGGAAATTCGCTTCAAAAGCTATCTGACCCAAAAAACGTCAGCCCTTTGGGACAACAAAAGCAGGTCTGTCACGCCAATCAAAGATGATCATACGGCCATCAAAAGAAATACTTTCAAACAAATATCAATCGATTTTATATAATTTATAAATACATTGTGAATTATTTCTATTAATGATTTTCTTTACCCTCGTTTTTAAATTATTTATTTTAATGTTTGTATAATATAAAATCTACCATATAAAACTAGCAATCGATCCTTTCTTAATCATTAAAATACAAAAGTTTGTCAATTTTACCCTCAGTCTACCACAAACAAAACCTTCGATAAAAATCTTTCTGGGTCCAATGGACCCTTATTTAAAGTTTGGTAATTTTTGACTTTAAACCCTTGTATAACTATATATATATATATATATATATATATATATATATATATATATATATATATATATATATATATATATATATATATATATATATATATATATATATATATATATATATATATATATATATATATATATATATATATATATATATATATATATATATATATATATATATATATATATATATATAGAGACACATTTTTTGAAATTACTCTGGAAGTGAGCAATGTGTGATTTCTGTTGACCCATAGCAAGACGTCATCTGCGCGTATAGTAACCGCTTCGTCTGCATCCAATGTCATACAAAAGAGTGTACAATATATATTGTTATCTCTATTAATTTAAATATTATAAAAAGAGTTTCAATAAACAAAGTATTAACTTTGAACGAGCCTGTTGGACCCGCATGGTAAATAAACGGTTAGAAATATTTCTTTTTTTTTTGTCTGAAAATTCAAAGCATTAAAAATAAAAATATTATCGTATGCAAAACACAGTAGATATAATCGTATTACGGAAGTATGAACACTGTTAAAAATATATCTAACGATTGCCATAGTATACCTAACATTGTTACGATTAGTCTAATATACTTGCTTGAAACGTGAAGGGAACGGAGAATTTATCTTAGACCGACTGTAATCTGTAATATCTTGGTTCTATCCCATTGCTAATGGTAGGAAAGATGGAAGATTGATTAGTTTCGTGATCTGCTCAGATCAAAAATGGATGCTCGGACTTATTGGAGCTCTTGTTTAGCTTTGAACAACCATCCGACTCAGGACCGCACCCAGATAATATATAAACTTATTTTAACCATAATTTCTTAATTAATAACTTAAATAAATTTTATTAAAAAAATAATTTTTGAGGTAGTCAGTATCGATATTATCTTATAAATACTATTTTTTGCAATCGCGCTACTAATATGCGCTTTGTAATTTTAGTAATTTTATTTTTTATTTAATTTATTTCTTTCACATATGTAATGAGATTTTAACTTCACAATTAAAAATTCACACATTGCACATTCATTTAAAATTTATAGACATAATTAACGTGTAGTTTTTTTGGAGAGATGTACTCGTATAATATATATATATATATATATATATATATATATATATATATATATATATATATATATATATATATATATATATATATATATATATATATATATATATATATATATATATATATATATATATATATATATATATATATATATATATATATATATATATATATATATATATATATATATATATATATATATATATATATATATATATATATATATATATATATTTATTTATATATATATATATATAATATATATATATATATATATATATATATATATATATATATATATATATATATATATATATATATATATATATATATATATATATATATATATATATATATATATATATATATATATATATATATATATATATATATATATATATATATATATATATATATATATATATATATATATATATATATATATATACGTGTGTGTGTGTGTGTGTATGTAATATATTTTTATATATGTTTATAAGTTTACATTATCCAATCAAGGATTAACTGGAATTCTACAAAAGTTTTTTTCATTACCGTGTTAATCTCGCATTTCATCAATTGATGGATTTCATGGGAGATTATGATAATTCCATGTTATTTTTTGAAATATAACATTTTCATCCCCGCGGGTAATGAATTCGTGGAAGCCTGTTCCAGACAACGTCATTGGTAATGACCCAGCTGATTCATTCCGTCTGCATTCAATTTGTTTATCTACATAAGTTAGAAAAAACTAGCTCAGTGAAATGATAATGATAAACATTTTTTGTTAACTACAACATTTTGAGTGTCCAAATACAAAATCTGAATTTCTCCACTGAGGAGTGATTTTTACATTTTTGACATCTCAACATAGATGAAGAAGAACATGGAAGTCTGGGCATTTACGACCTGGCTTGGTTAAGTGATCACAACGGAAAGATATTCATTAATCAAAAAATGTGTGCAGTTATCAAGGAATACGATATCCGCCATGAACACTGTTTAGTTTTGTGTTTGTGGCTGTTACGTTCAATAGATGTTGCTGCCATTTAGTTATACAGCTATGTGTTTTTTACCCGTCACAAGTCAAACAAAGACAAAGACAACTGTTAAAATGTCAAAGCAATCGGTGAATAACTTAAGAAGATTTAAGATTTTAAACAAACGAACATTTACATTTTTATTCATATTCATATAATCGTAGGTAGTGTGAAAAAAGGATAAATAAAAAATAAACTTATTGGATATAATTCTAAAACTTGATGAGAGAAAAAAACAATATTAGTAAAAATACAATAAACTAGCTGCTTGCTGGGATCATTCAATAAACCTCGGTTCAACAGGCGCTTGCGAGCAAACCCATGACAGATCATAAGGTTTTGATTAATAGCAGATAAAATTCTATGTTTATAAAGATGATATGAAAAAAAATAGATAAAGGAGATTATTTATACATTTTTTATATTGCAATTTTATAATGCTTCTTCAAACCCTCAAGAAAATAATATTATTCGTAGCCCCCTTTATGTTTTGGGCTTAAGGGGGTTACTAAAAATAATATTATTAGTAACCCTCTTAATGTTTTGGGTTTTAAGGGGTATCTGAAATTAATATTATTTGTAACCCCCTTAATGTTTTGGATTTTAGGGGGTATCTGAAAATAATATTATTTGTAACCCCCTTAATGTTTTGGGTTTTGGGAGTATCTGAAAATAATGTTATTTGTAACCCCCTTAAAGTTTTGGGTTACAGGGGGTTACTTAAAATATTTTTTTTAGTTATCCTTAAATTTAAATTTAAGATTATATAACTTATATTTATTTGACCCTTTCCCCAGGAATTGAACCCGGGATCTTCAGTACGGTAGCAGAGCGTGCTGGCCATTAAACTAT
The DNA here is from genome assembly GCF_059751285.1 of Brachycentrus maculatus. Classification (NCBI taxonomy): domain Eukaryota; kingdom Metazoa; phylum Arthropoda; class Insecta; order Trichoptera; family Brachycentridae; genus Brachycentrus; species Brachycentrus maculatus. Next base: position 223,232 of record NW_028281227.1, read on the forward strand.
GGAGGCGGACAAAATAATGCTTCTGTCATAAAAATCTTTGAATGGCATTGAAACAGTTTTTAAGTTATTTATTTTGTTTGGGGAATTCAATTATGTCACAGGCAACTTCGTTTAGTCTCTTCTGTTAAAAAGTTTGCTTTAAAAAAATTTAATGTTAATCGTATTAAAAGTGTTAAAGTTGGCGTCAGCTCTCCTTTTGAGAAAAGCTCTATACATAAGTTATCTTTAGGAAAACTTTCACTTCATTTTCATCGAAACGATTTTAAGAAATTAAGATAAAAAAGTGTTAACGATTTTGTTTAGAAATAGTTTCAAAAAAAACATTATTATGATAGATAGTAGATAAATTGCATGTTAAAATAATTCATTTGAATACCGATACCCAGAGATGATATTATGAGGTATTTGTTCAATTTGTCTTAGTATGGAAAAAATTAATACATTTTAAAAAAGATGTTTATGAAACAATTAGTTATAAAAATAGGGGGTTTCAATGGCATCCACAAGAAAAATTAACGGACAGCGCTTTAAGTGTACCATATACTGACATTTGTATAATTTTATTGTCAAAAATATGAGTTTAGTCACAAATATAACAATTTATCAACAAAAACATAAAATGTTATCTTTAGTTATAAAAAATAAAAATATTATGGAAGTTCAATTTGGTTTATATTTCTACTTTACTATTCCTTAATATGACACGTGTTTCGATGCATTCCGCAATTTTGGTATTTACCAAGTAAAACATTAATTAAAAATGGATGGATATTTCCACAAAATGACTTAATCAATTAGTGAAAGAAAAAATACAAACAGTTAATGGCGTTATGAACGTTAAACGATTGAGAAATGTGACTCAAATGTAAAACGACATAGGAAAAATAGATTGAAATATTATTTTTTCTAGAAAAAAATATTTTATAAATTTGCTTAGCTTATGATTTTTTTGCCCATATGGCATTTTTTGAAAAAGTGTTTACGTAAGCAATAAACAATAAAATGAATCAAATATGTCGAGTAAATTTGTGTTTATACATACTCGAAAATTTAGAATCAAAATCGATTTATTTTTTATCTTTTTGATTTCAAAAACTAACTTTTAATTTTTATACCGCCATGATGATTAAAACATAAACATACAATTTTGAGAGGTTTTAAACTTGAGGGTTACTTTTATCCATAAAATCCAGTCTTAAAAGAAAATATTAACAAAAAGCTTCATAAAACGTGAGCTAAGGCTTTAAAAAACCGCTTTGGCGCTATTCATTAAAACAAACGCTTTCAAATTAACCATCCCGAACGCAGTTCAAAGCTTTTCTAACTTTTATATGGCCTGACATCTCTTTCTAGGAACTTCTTCCCCTAAAAATTCTATCGCTGAACTTTTCCAAGTGTTCTACTACGGGACAAGCGGACGTCGCTAATTAGTTTTACTAGCTGAACTTTAACCGGGCTTTAAAAAAATGGCTTTGACCTGAACGAGCTTGACAATTTTCTGGAATCTAGCGATGCACTACAGAGTGCAATAAATGGGATATTATTGTTAATCATAAGCACGCCTTGAGCAATCAAAAGTTCCCTTCGGTCATCACTTTTATTTAACATCAATATTTTAACTTCAACGAAAACAAACAGCTGTCATTTAAATCAAAGAACGAATAGAAAATAAATTTCTGTACTAATAACTTGATGGAAATTTTTATTTTTTCATTAATTCATTCGGCAGTCACTTGTGGTAAAATCTATCCATTTTTAATTAATGTTTTACTTAGTACATACCACTATTTCTTAAAATCTACTGTGACACGTGTGTCGATGCATTCCCGGTGTTTGAAAATGATGCGGAATGCATCGAAACACGTGTCACAATAGATTTTAAGCAATAGTGGTATTTACTAAGTAAAACATTAATTAAAAATGGAAAATTTTATCCCTGACTTGAAATGCGATCCCTCAGACGAATTTGCCGTAAAGCAATGTGTGATAGATGTTCAAATGGTGAAAATAAGGAAATAATGTAAAACTGAGATAAAATATCGATAAAATTAAGAATGATGTTGAAATAGTTTGTACATGGAACGAATGAGTGAGGAAAGAAATTTTCGAAGCGAATGTACTTGGGAAATCAAGCAGAGATAGATCGTGAAAAACATGGTATGATCAGGTAAGTCAAATACTTAAAAGCGGTCAGGTCAGGAGTCTAAATGATTGGGGAGTCTGTATAAGGAGATGCATGAATGTGGAAGAGGCGAATGATGTTTGCAAAGACAGAGGGGTGTGGCGTTCTATTCTTTCTGCCTATGCAGCATAATGATGATTAGTGGTTCTCGAAACTAGTCGCGAATACATAAATAAACTCAAAAGTTGTATTATGCGAATGTTTTATTTTTATATTTAACGTTGGTAGAACGTCAAAAAATAAATTTGATGATGGTACTTCCATAGCATAATTGAAAGTATTTAAAGATAGTTATAAGTAAATAACCATAGTTATTTTAATGTTGTTAGGCAATACGACTTTAAAACGCACTAATTATTTTTTATTCGACACATAAAATATTAACGTTAAAGTATTCCTTATAAAATGAGTAATAAAATAATAACATACGAAGACTTCAAATTAAGTAGCAACTAATACACTTGTCGGCAGTTGGCATGATGCAAGGCTGTGATTATGCACTTTTTGGATTATATTTTTATGAGCACTTCGGCAATCAGCACACTCGGTGGTCAAAACACGTCAATTTTTATTCCAAACTGTAGTCCCCATCCGGTATTATCCCAGATTAAAAAAATGTAATAAAAATAAAGCATGCACTTACACGAAATAAAAATGTGGCTAATTTTAACTGTAAAAAATTATATTACGCAGTACTGCCAAACATGGTAGAGACAATTTATAAAAAAAAACAAATTTATTATATATCTTCAAACCATCATCTGCACCCAATGGTGCATAGGGCACTGCATCATATAAACGCAGTATTATCTTGATCATCACCACATGAAGGAAAGGTAATCAGCCCTCCGCTTCTGGTACCAGTCCAGGGTAATATTGAATAAATATTAGAGTGAAAAAATCACTTATATTTATTTTACCCTCCCTGGGAATCGAACCCGTGACCTCCAGTAATGTAATGGTTAGCACGCTCGGCTACCGTTCTGGAGGACCCGGGTTCGATTCCCAGGGGGGGGTAAAATAAATATTAGTGATTTTTTCACTGTAATATTAATTCAATATTACCCTGGACAGGGACCTGAAGCGGAGAGTTGATCACGTTTCCTTCATGTGTAAACGATCAAGATAACACTGCGTTTATATGACGCAGTGCCCTATGCACCATTAGGGTGCGGATAAGGGTTTTATAAATTTTTTATATTTTTATTAAATATATATATATATATATATATATATATATATATATATATATATATATATATATATATATATATATATATATATATATATATATATATATAAATCTGCAGAACATGACAAGTCATTGTAATGCAAATATGGAATCTTGAGGATTCATTCATTCTTCTTCTTCTTCTCTAGTCTTCTGTTCTCCATTGCTAGATATAGGCATCTTCCATTTCCTTCGGTCGGTTGATGTATGCAGCCAGTTTCTACCCCCCGCAGCGGCTATGACATCGGACCATCTTTTTGATATCTTCTATTGACTTCTTTATTCTCCTAAGATCTCAAATGGATTCATTAAGTTGTATTTATTCATTTTTACTTTTAAAATAGTGGAACGTAAGAGTTTTTGACCATTGATATGATGAGCTTTTGCCAAAATAGCATGGATTGAATCGGTCAGTTTTTGCAGTATTCTTTACGTATACAAATTATTTTTCTTAAGTATGGAGATAGATTTCAGAATATGAATTCAATACCCACTTGACCGATCAATACTATACTGATACCAAGATCAAATTTGTACCAAATAGTATGAAGTTTTAAAATATGTTTCTTCATAAAGCGAGTCCCTAGAAAATTGTTTTTATGCTTTATGATCTTTAGAGTGAACTGTAAGTACGTGATGCACACCACATAGAAATCTATTATTTCTGTTTTTATTTGGAAGAGAAAACGTGCGAAAACTTAGCAAACCCAAAGATTTTTTGCGATATTGAAGAAAAAGGCGGCTACGATAAACATTTTTCACGCTTGCGACATAATACAAGAATGCATTAATATCATAGATACTTGCCAAAACTTTATATAATTAGAAAAACTCTGAAAATTATCATTATACTTCAACTCGCCTTTATAAGATTAACCTTTAAATATAAAATAAGACATTTGTAAAAGACAAGTTTTAGTTTATAATTGAAAACAAGACTAGTATAGAGAACTACAAATATTTTAAACGTAGGTATGTATATTTTTCTTGTAAAATAAAATTAAAGTGAATTTTTTTTTCATTTAAAAAATACATTTTTTATTATTTGCTAGTTACCTAATGAGAGGTGAGAAATTATTTCGTCAGTATCAAGTCTTTTTTATTTTCAAACAAAATAAAAATAAAATTATAGTAAAAATAATAAAATAATTGAATTTTTACAATGTAATGCGTTTAGCTTTATCATTTTAGAGATTATAAGAAATACTTGTAAGAGACAATTTGTATGTTTATTATTAAGAATACGACTAGTTTAAAAAAAACCTCAAATATTTTAAAATTTTGTTTTTTTTTCAACACTCGAGCATTGCAATCTTTGTGTTTATGATTAAAAACACGACTGATTCCGAGAACTATAGATGTTCTCATCAACAGGTGAAAACACAAATTATCACTTGCTAATGAAAACATCAGTAGTTTACGAAACTAGTCGTGTTTATATTAATAAACCCAATAGTGGTCTCATCCAAATTTTATATTTTTGTATTTAAATTATCATGTTGAAATATATAATTTATTACAAAATTTATTACAAAATCAATAAATAATAAAACAATGTCGTATCATTATTATTATGTTTAATATTATAAGATATACGAGTAATGTTAATTATTTTCATATAACTCTTAATATTTCATTTAACAAAAAGCATTAGATTGCTCGAAATTTGCCATTATGACGTTTTATCGTAGGTAAGTTTTGAAATTTACGACACAAATATTTCACAATTCATGATACGATAAAAACACGTATAATAATCTGACACGGCAAATTTTAATCAATAACAACGTCTACTAAAAGGGTCTTTCAACTATTCACCGTTTGTCTTTCAAGAATCGTTTGAAATATACAATTCAATAGCGTATCAATACTGCCTAAGAATATGAGGCCATGAAGATTTAAATCAGACGTAAAAAAATAAAACAAATAAAGCGTTCATTTAAATACTTACGTTGATTTGTGGATAAAAATAAAATCACGACGATCATGGTACATATAGTTTGACTCATTTGACCCGAGCGGACGTTGTGTGGCATTATGTAAATTAGTTTACTGTCCAGTGCGTTGAAAAAATTGTAAGAGATCATATCATCCTCGGATTCTATTTTGAGCCATGTTTGTACCTGGATCGACCGTCTTTCATCATTCATCGCTTCACATAGCCAACACTTGTTTCTTAATTTCATTGATCTTCATCATACATTTATTACTTAATTTATCGAGAGCAAATATGAAAATATTATATACCCTACAATAGGGGTTCACAACCTTTTTGTACACTAGAGCACATTCTAAAATATTGGTAGGGTAGCGGGCGCCACCTCTTTTTAATCGACTTATTTTTAAGTACTGTCAGCAAAGAAACCACTCATACATACGATATCGCAATTTAAAGGAATGGGTGATTATGGATGAATAGTGATCGAGAATTTATTAATAAGAAGTGTACAATTTTTTATTTATTTCTTCAAGTATATAAATTTTTAATTCTTATTCTAGTTTCACAAATTAAATAATAAAAATACTTAATAAAATATTTTTTTAAATGAATAAAACTACTAAAAAACTACATCGGTGGCTTGATGGCACTCAAAAAGTGAAATATATAATTCAATAATATTATTAAAGTTTTTTTTTTATAATTATAATATATTTAAATTTCAACATACAGATGTATTTACAACATTTTGAATGTGTCCAAATACTTGTTCACAAAATCTAGATTATCTCCAATTACAGGAGTTATTTTCATATTATTTACATCTCACTAATAGATGTCCCTAGTGAATTTCTAGTGATTCAAGAACAAGGTTTCTAAATTGGTTCGTATATATAGAACTTCCAAGAATTTGAGTAGTGTGGTTGTCAATAATGGGTAGAATTGGTGAATGTTACACGTGTGTAAAGTGATCACTTAAACCAGCCTATGACTGTGGTCAGCCCCGTAAATGCCCAGACTTCCATATTCTTCTTCATCTTTGATGATATGTCAAAAAATAATATGCAGATGCATTGTTTTGCAGAACGTTCGACTGCATTCAGTCTTATCGTCCTAATTTTATCAATTTAATATCACTTCCGCACATAAGATTTGGTCCAGGAATTCATCCCGCATTGCTAGTGTAGATATCCTTAAATTATTCACGAATCCCGCCCCTGCGATGTCAGCGGTAGTGAAGTTCTACCAACTGATTGATGCTCTCGGTCAGAACTGTCGGAAATCCCTCGTTTTGCGCGTTTTGCCATATTTCATTTCCCGGATTTCCGTGCGTATAATTTCGTTTGAAAGACAATGTCGCCTAGTCAAAAGTGACCGAATAAGACAAGGAGTGACATCCTTGAATCGCAAAGCGGAAAATCTAGTTTAATTTGTGGGAATCATCTATTTATTTATTTGTTTATTTATTTCATAAATACATAGATGCATGCATAGATACATATTTATTTCATAGATACATTTACTATATGTATTACGGCTCTTTAGGCATGGCCTGTGTTGAGCCGAAATACTAACATGTTAATACATATTTTTGTTGTTTTTTTTTTTTTCAAATATTATTATTATTTGTACGTTTTTTTTTTAATTATTAGATTATATACATTACATACAAGAGATACAATAATAATTTACAGTATAAAGGTTTTATATTAATTAATTAATACGAGACCTTGACCCAAATATTCATAACTAGATAGGAGTATATTGAAAATTCTTTCTGTGAATATCCAGTAATAAATAATATTATTTATTTTTAGACATTTACACGATATAGCTGGCCATAAAAATAATACTTATCTATGCTGTGAAAAATTATGAAGCAAAAATTAAATTAAAATAAAACAAAATTAAAATTTCCTATTGTAATCGTTAGATGGGATGATTTAATGTTTTTATCCCGACTTTTAGGACTCCAACCCTGTTGCAATAGTCATCATATTGAATCATTTGTATACCTATTATTTATTTGATTTGTCATTAACTTTGTGTGATAAAATGCTGTTTTAAAGATAAAAATAAAAAGCTTGTATAATACCACTTTTGAGTTGAAAATACTTGTTTCGAGAAGGACAGAAGTTCTCATCAACAGGTAAAAATACAAAATTGCTCTAATACGAATATTTTATTTTTACATGGTAATCTCTAGTTCTGCTTAAGATCAAAAACTGTGACAACCAAGCTCATAAGAAAATTTTTCTTCTTCAAACCTTTATCCGCACCCGATAGTGCATAGTACACTGCATCATATAAACGCAGTGTAATCTCGATCGTTAATACAGGAAGGAAAGGTGATCAGCCCTCCGCTTCAAGTACCGTCCAGGGTGAAAAATCACTTTTGTTTATTTGACTTCGGGAATCGAACCCGGTACTTCCAAAACGGTAACCTAACGTGCTGATCATTACACTACGGAGGCGGACATAATAAAATAACTTAAGAAAATTCATAATCAGTAATTTATTCATTACATCTGTGAGCTAAACTTTAATCATTGTTTCGTCAAAATATAAACGTCTCGCGTTTTATGAAATTATAAATTTACATGTCATATTACCAGGAGCCACTCCTACTGTAATTAATAATGCAGAACATTTATTTTTATATTCTGTATTGTGTTCATAATATGTGTTCATGTATAAAAGGTAATATAGTTAATGAAATTCATACATTAAGAAAAAAGTAAACCTGTTTACCAATAATATGTGTAGGATGATTGTATGACTTTGAATCACATTGAAAATATTAAAACCAAAAAAAAAACACATAAATAATGACATCAAGCGACCATATTTGGCCACTGGTTTATTTATTTATTTACACACATGTATGCTGAGGTACAATAATTATGTATAGCGGTACCTCATTAATTTGCTTAAATAAAAATAAAATTTAATTCATGGTTATGATGAAATAATTTACGAATTCTGTTAATGTGATATTGTAACAAAAACCTCCATAGTGTAGTTGTTATGGTGTTTGGCTACTTAGCTAGAGATCCCTGATTTGATTCCCATAAAGGTCGAATTAAATAAGTAATTTTTCAATATTTTATTTATTTTACATTGAAGTGATAGTATATGATTTTTATTATAAAACAGACCTCACAAAAATCTGAACTTAATTACCCCTTGGGTTTGATATTATATTATCATTCCTAAGGGATAATATCATTACATTTAGTTGAATGTGTGGTATAAAATCGTGTTTAAAAAAAAGATACTTTAAATACAAAATTAAGTACCAGCACTATACTTTTTAAGATAAATCTTTCATTTGTGTTGTAAAAAAAAACACAATTAAGATGCATTATTGTTCATTCATAATTTTATTAAACACACATGTCAAGCAAAAACTAACATATCTCATATAAACTATTGGGTTATATATTATATTATCACGCCTAAGGGATACTATCATTACATTTACGCGATCGTGTTGTATAAAATCGTGTTAAAAAATAGACTGCAAAAACATAATTAAGTACTGGCACTATACTTTTGACATTAATATAAGGTTTCGAGAATTGCACCATTACTCGACTACAGCGCGAAGTTAATCCGCCAAATGGAAGCGTGCAGATATCGCTCACTCCTTTCAAGAACGTCATAAATCAAAAAACTGTTTTTTCAGAAGAACGTTTTTAAAGTTTAAAAATGAAATACAATGTATTAAAAATAAATATCAAGCCACTTATTGAACTTTTTACTGTGCAACAGATCTTTTTAGGTAAAACCTGATGGTTTTTTCTCCATTTGAAAAATATTTGGAGTATTAAAAAAAATAATTGAACAATACCTTTTCTTCAAAATGAAAAAAACAACACTTTCTGCCCTGTAGCGGGTAAATAATAAGTTAAAAATATGCCTCTTTTGCTGGGATATAGTACATTTTCTGGGCATTCCAAAAACACGCACAACTGAAAATTGACAATTCTTTATTTATGACGTTCTTGAAAGAAGTGAGCGATATATAAACGTACATTATATAAACGGTCTATAATAAAAATAATGTCAACCAACCGCCCGACCATTTTGTGGTAGGTCGCGCATGACCTTGTCAATTTTTCGCCACGCACGCCTCGGTCATTGACTGCACCGTCTTTATTTTATTTTTATTTTTATTTTATTTTTACACAAATCCGGGAAGAAACAGTGTGTCATTGATGCTGACGTTTCTATATTTTACGCAGTAGATAGATAGTTGTTTTATTCGCGTACTACGCCGTAACATTATTACCTAAAGACATTTTTTATTTACATATTTAAGGCATATTTATGATTCAACTGAAAAAATCTAGTGCATATCAGACCTCGGCCTGTAGTGCATTTGGTTCTCATGGAATAGATTAAATTTATTTAGTGAAAAAAAAAGTAAACCGGAATATCATTTTTTAAATCTTTTGGTGTCCGCCTCCGTAGTGTAATGGTCAGCACGCTCGGCTACCGTTCTGGAGGTCCCGGGTTCGATTCCCAAGGGGGGTAAAATAAATATAATTGATTTTTTCACTGTAATATTTATTCTATATTACCCTGGTACCTGAAGCGGAAGGCTGATCACCTTTCCTTCATGTGTAAACGATCAAGATAACACTGCGTTTATATGACGCGGCGCCCTATGCACCATTGGGTGCGGATATGGGTTTTTTTTATTTTATTTTTTTGGTGAGAGTATTATAGAAATCCACGATCTTTGTAATTCATAACTATAATACAAAATGGTGAATAATATATAAAAATATTTACTATATTTTCAGAAGTTTGTATTTTTACATGTTAATGCGAACATTTGTAGTTCTCAAAACTAGTCGTGTTTACATTTTGAAACTCAAAAATTGTATGATCCAAGTGCTTTTTTTTTTCATTTTAATCATTTTGTTATGGTATTCTACAAAGTTTATACCGAATCAATCAATAATACCAGCACATTAATACGCTCTGTGTATTTTAACACAAAGCGTTTCATGTAGAGAAAAGTTCAAAGTTATGAAACCGGAAGAAAAACTATTCATTTTCTGAGTTGATTATTTTCTAAAAGTTTTGGATGTGGTTGAAATTCATATGAGAGGACACAATTTAGACTGTTATTTGAGTTTGTTATTGAATCTACGTCATAATATTATATTAAACTGTAACATTCACATATCCAATGCCAATGATATCGCTTACATACATTTATTTTATTTTTTAATTGTATTATTTTTTCAATGTGTAACTGGAAAAGTCTTTTCACGTTTTGTTCCCATGTAAGCATAAAAAGGATTTATAAAAAAAATAATTCACAAACTTAAAAAAAAAAAGATTTTAAATTTTGTTTTTTCAGGTTTTGAAATATAGCAAGTGCTTATAATAATCAGCATTCCTTCAGGTATTACCTATTTGTGGAATATATCAGTTGAACAGCAAACATCATCTGCTTTGGAAATTGACCTATCATTTGACCTTTATTATTTTATTCTTCTTTGCTATGAATAAAGTATGGTCTAATACCATAGAAAATCCATATTTTGATTTGTATCATGTTTCAATTATTTTTTTATATCTATGTTAAAATATATGTTCCGCAGTAATATTTTTTTAAATGTTTAACATTTTACGTTCAAAAACAAAAAAAAAGAAGAAAAAATCCCTCTCCAAGCACAAGACCTCAGTCTCTTATTTGGAGAGACTCGGAGCAAGTAAAATTATTAGATTGTTAATTCAACCCTTCACTGCATGACTTTTTTGCATGACTGCATGACTGCATTGACAGTTCGACTTCGAGAGACAAGTGAAGTTATTATTTTGGAGTTCATAGCGCGTCTTTTGGCTAAATTATGAACTATATACGTGAGTTATGAATGTATCTAATCATTAACAACAAAGAATGGTTGCTTAATTTTTTAAAGGAGGTTAAACACTAACTTTTGGGTATGTAACAAATTTGATACACTATGCAGTGAAGGGTTGAGTTTTACTTTGTAAATACCACTATTTCTTAAAATCTACTGTGACACGTGTTTTGATGCATTCCGCATCATTTTCAAACACCGTGAAAATTATGCGAAATGCATCGAAACACGTGTCACAGTAGATTTTAAGAAATAATGGTTTATACTAAGAACCTAAAACATAAATTAAAAATGCATGAATTTTACCACAAAGTGACAGCCGAATCAATTAATAAAATAATAAGGTTATATTAAGTAGAAATGTATAGATATTGTATAAAATTTTATGAAAAATTTTACTACATTAAATAATAAAAACAATAATAACAAAAATGTTGAATGTTGGCTTGGGGGTTATTCACCCTGTATTTATTTTCAGGACACCCTGTTTTATGGAAGTACCTACAGCAAGACGCAGGACACAGGACAGGAGAGTTACTGCACTAAAGTAAGCAGAATAAAACCAAAATAAGCCGCCTGCATAAGGAGCAAACAAAGCATTAAAACAACAGAACACCTGAATACACCAGTTGAGTTTCTTCTTCAACCAACAAAGGCCAGTCGTCCAACTTGGCTTCTATACAAAAGGCTCGAAGGACATATTCGCGTGCATTAAATTCGCTTCGAAACAAACTTGTTCCGTTTTTCTTTTTTTTTCATTTTGAACGGGAAAAGTTCGACTTTGTCAAGCATTAATAAAAAAGTGCACGTTTTGATTCCCAAACGCTTATATAAAAAAACTGATATAAGACTACGTTTAGCAATAACTACCTATCAATTCACCTATCTGCAGGGATAGGCAGAGACGATTGAACACAACACCACTATGTCTTTACAAATATTCTTCGCCTCTTCCACACTGATACATCTCGTCATAAATTTTATTCTTCTTCTTGCGCTTATCAGCATTCAATGGTGCATTGGGTACTGCATAAAATAAAGGCAATGTTAATTTGAACATTAATTGAATGATTGCAAGGCGATTGGTCCTGCGCTACGGATATCAATCCAAAAAAATACGATGGGCAAAGTGGATCTAAATGCGGGCATTTTATAATAGTTTATTTTTACTCTTGACCTGACCACTTTCAAATACTTGTCATACTTGCTCATGCGAAGTTTTCTTCGGTCTTCTTCAGCTCCTTTACCAACGACATTCATTTAATAAATTTGTTTTACCGTTTTTTCCTCACATATTCGTTTCACATGACCAAACCATCTCAACACACCTTTCTTAATTTAATCGATAATGCTTATCTTAGCTATGCATTCTATCCTTTTTTCACTATTCGAACATCTATCGTACATCGTTTTGCACATTTGTATATTCAGTACATGAGATCAAATGAATAAATAAATGTTTGCCTTTTAAATACAAAATTCGTAGGATTTACTTGACCGGTCTGGTGAGTATCGGTTGAAGGTTAGTGGAGTACACTAATACCGTGTTTTTTGCCGTTTGGGTAGATTTTTTTGGTAGCGGATTTTACAGCCAAAACTCAACCCGAAAGAAGCAAATCATCATTTAAAAAAACGTATGGTATATTTCCGTTTGAACACAGTCTTACAGGCATACCTGCATTATGATAAAATAATACAATCCTTTAAAAGTTTGTCGATTTATAAGAGACGTGTCAAATTTAGATATAGGACTTAGAAAGTTATCAAAAGAAGTAAAAGGAACAAAGTCAAACACAACGCTATTGCTATTTTCTTCGTTGAAAAAAGCTTTAAGTTCATGTAAAACTTTTTTCAATTGATGGTTGCTCGTAAAGCTTAGTAAAAACAATTACACTTAAGTTTATGGCATCAAATATTAAAAGTATGCTTAATTACATAGTTTAGTACCTAAATTAAGCTTTCAAATTTTAAAATACTAATAATTTTATTTTTAACACTTTTGCTATTTTACGATGACAGCACTGATATACAATATCGTCGAAAATACGTCTATTGAAGTGTAATGTGGGCGAAATTTCACGATTTTTTATCGTTTAGATAATAAAATTATTCATTTTATAATACACCTCGAGGTTTCTTTGGAAGAGAGCGAAGTAATACAGATAAAATTATCACAAATGCCAGTCTTCAATTACAGAAACTTATATCGGTAAAATCGTTATTTTTATGTAAAGAAAATTAAATAGCTACTCGTATTTATATTTGAATTTTGATAAAATTTTAATCAATCTGTGAAAATAAAATGTTAACATTTTAGATTTTATTTTGTTCTCATATTTTCTTGTTGGAACTGTAATAAAATAAAACGAATGTATATAGCTTATTCCACCATTATTTTATTTGACCATTGACCGGGTTTCGTCATTTCATCAGTCTGTTTATGTCGGTAATGACGAAACCCGGTAAACGGTTGAAGGAAATTAATGGGGAAATAACTATTTGTTATAGTTTTATTTGATGAAATGAAATTTCCCTATTCCGACATATATGTTGGTAGTGAACTCACATAAAATGTATCATCAGTTTGATCAGTATATCTAGGGGTTCCGAAAATTGAGTAGTGTGGTTGTCAATCATAGATAAAATTGGTGAATTTTACACATGTATAAATTGATCACTCAAACCGGCCTATGAGGGTCAAAAGCACTATAAATGCCAATACTTCCATATTCTTCTTCATCTATGTTAAGATGTCAAAAATGTATTTTTTTAATGAAACGTATAATAATTAATCTTCAACAATATTCATAGACGTGCATACATTTTATCGTATTTTTTATCCATTTTTTATTTAAGTTTTATTTAGTAAATACCACTATTTCTTAAAATCTACAGTGACACGTGTTTCGATGCATTCCGCATCATTTTCAAATACAAACATCACAGTAGATTTTAAGAATTAGTGGTTCCATAGAAATAGTGGTAAATACTAATTCATTAGGTAAAACTTTAATTAAAAATTGATAGATTTTACCACAAAGTGACTGCCGAATGAATTAATGAAAGTGTTTTTATCGTATTCGATCAAATTTTACCCAAAATAATTTTGTCATTTTTTTTCATCAATCTACTTTCAGGATGCAATAATTGTAAAGTACAACACATGCCATTCGACATTTTGCACCTCTGAATGATCGTAGGTCGATGACATTTATTTATCATTTCATCATCACTTAATAATTTTAACATTTTTTTGTATGTTAGCACAAATAAAAGATCAGAGTTGCATTAAAAATATAAATACGATTATACAGTGTAAGTAGCGTTTGAAAGTGCATTGCACCTGTTATATTGACACATTGTTGAGTGACTAGCCCAAGTCTAGACGCACACATGCAAATCGATATGCATTTTTGTAATGTCAATGACTACACAAATACATTGAAGATACAAACAAACTATAGAATACAAGTACATACTTCATATATAACTTTACCAATATAACATAATCCATTAGTACTTGGTGATTAATGATTTGAATTTTCTAACCTTTCTTGGAATAATATAACGAGTCTTAAAGTTAAACGTATAAGTAAATATGTCGCTCACTCTTTTCAACAACGTCATATATAAAAAAATGTAAATTTTCAGTTGTGCATGTTTTCGGGATGCCCAGAAAATGTACTATATCCCAGCAAAAGCGGCATATTTTTAACTTAAACCCGCTACAGGACAGAATGTGTTGTTTTTTGCATTTTAAAGAAAAGGTATTGTTTAATTTATTATTAGATTAAAACCAATATTTTTAGCTTTTCCACTTTTTTATTTGACTAGCGACCGGGTTTCGTCGTTACCGACATCATCAGACTGGTGAGAGGCTATACAAATTGTTATGTTATATATAAAAGAAGGCAGGAGTTGATAACCATGATTTGATATAATTTTATGAGAAATTAATTTAATTTGAGTGAATTTAATAAAAATGAATAAAATTATATCAAATCATGGTTATCAACTCCTGCCTTCTTTTATATATAACATAACAATTTGTATAGCCTCTCACCAGTCTGATGATGTCGGTAACGACGAAACCCGGTCGCTGGTCAAATAAAAAAGTGGAAAAGCTAAAAATATTGGTTTTAATCTAATAATAAATTTAAAATGCAATTCCATCACGAAGTGTCAGTGGATAATATAAAGGTATTGTTTAATTTTTTTTTTAAATAAACTAAACATTTTTCAAATGGAGAAAAAACCATCAGGTTTTACATAAAAAGATCGGTTGCAAAGTGAAAAGTTCAATAAGTGGCTTGATATTTATTTTTAATACATTTCTTTATATTCTCAAACTTTAAAAAGAATCTGAAAAATAAAGTTTTTTGATATATGATATTGTTGAAAAGAGTGAGTGATATAAGTTAATACTGTTAAATGCAAGTTAATTAATTATAAACTAACCGAATCGAAGGTACCTAAAGCATTTTATTTCTCTCGATGTTAACGATTATTCTAATGAGCGAAAAGGACAACAATAATAATACATGTTGATTAACTATGTCTTCCGCCTCCGTAGCGTAATGGTCGGTAATGGTAGCTGCCGTGCTGAAAGTCCCGGGTTCGATTCCTAGGGAGGGGGTAAAAATAAATAGTAGTGATTTTACACTCAATATTTATTAAATTTACCCTGGACTGGTCCCTGAAGCGCAGGAGTGATATTGCCTGAGGATCTTGCCTTCATGTAAAAGTAAAGGTAAAGATAACAATACGTCAATGCGACGCAGTGCCCTATGCACCATTGCGTGCGGATAAGGGTGAGAAGAAGAAGAAGAAGCACATGTGTAAAATATTATAACAAATTCCTTCAAGTTTTTAGCGTTTTATTCTAGTCTCATTTTTTAAATCTCGCGCTGCAGCAAATATTGAAAATCTCCTCAAAGGTGTAATATCCTTGGCAATTCTTGACACTTCATTATATAAGTGGACACTTTATAAGGAATGATACCGCTGTGCTGGCGTGGTTTTACGTTTAGAGTGAGTGAGTGCAATTCTTGTCATTGTTCTCAAATGGTGTGTGTGTGTGTGTGTGTGTGTGTGTGTGTGTGTGTGTGTGTGTGTGTGTGTGTGTTTTTATTATTATTTAGTAGTACTTTTTTTATTTGTTATCTGCCTCTGTAGTGAAGTGATCAGCATGTTAGCTGCCGCATTGAGGTCCCAGGTTCGAATCTTAGGGGGTTCTAAATAAATGTGCCATATTACCCTAGACTAAAACCTGAAGCGCAGAGCTGATCGCTTTTCCTTTATGTATTTGACGGTTAAGATAACACTTCTTCTATATGATGCAGTGCCTCATGCACCATCGGTTGCGGATAAGGGTTAAAAGAAGTTTTTTTTACGTTAGAGCAATTTACTTAAATATGTAAATAAATAGTAACATCGTTTGTGAAATAGCTTGTCGGTGTATTTAGATTGTTGACATGTAATTCATTAATATGTCACCAGAATCAATATTTATATACCATTTATTTGCTCACAGTATCGTTAATAATAAAGTATTGTTTCATAATGTATATCAGCGCTGCAGAGAAGCATTAAGTCCGGGAACACACAGACAGCTTGGAATAGCCGTGAAATAGACATTTGGCGTGCGCGCATGCGACAATTTTTGTGTTAAAACCGACTGCGGCAGTTTCAAATTGCCTGTGTATGGACGGACTAATAGTTATAGTTTACGTACATCATTAATTTAAACTATTATCTGGTCAATTAGCTAGTATTTTCATTGCGTTCAAGTCACCAGGATGTGCGCTGAAATAATGTGATATTTAATAAATAAATTTTAAAAATAGATTTTCACTGTAGTGTTTTTTTTTCGTAATTTCCAAACTCTCGAATAAGGCCTTTTTGACGATATTGCACATAATAATTCACTGTTCTGTACAAACTGATCGGGGGAAAATTCTATAATTGATTCGAAAAAATCGAATACCATAAAATTTAATCAATGCTTTTACAATCAATATTACATCTTTGTATAAAAATACAAAATTGTTCCCAAAAATATCTCATTGGAGACATAATAAATTATTGAGATAAGACTTTGGATAGGCAGAAATTTACAGGGCTTTCGATCTGTCAATGGTTGGTTTAAGTGATCACTTTACATATTGTGTTACAATTGCCATTTTACATAATTAAATAATTCTTTTTGACTGGTTCTCCTAGCATGTAAAATAATTCTGGAAGAATATTTATGTTTTTAAAAGTTTTTTATTCTCATTTATATTTCATGTTCAAACACTATCTACCCTCTGATTGCTAACAGCCATACAAGGTAAAAACGTTTTGACCAATATTACTAGTCTGTTTTTAGTTGGTTGGAAGATATTGCTTCTTAGCAATAAGCCAGCCAAAGTACATATTTCTTTTCTGTATAAGAAGTTTAAATAAATAAATAAAGGAATCTTACAAATGTTTCATGAAGGTGTCTACTTAATAAAAATATAAAAAAACTTACTCATCTCAACCATATATGGTGCCGAGAACTCACACAAGAAGCGACTTGTGAATTATATCATATATGCATAAGTGTATATATATATATATATATATATATATATATATATATATATATATATATATATATATATATATATATATATATATATATATATATATATATATATATATATATTATATATATATATATATATATATATATATATATATATATATATATATATATATATATATATATATATATATATATATATATATATATATATAGGTCAGGCGGTAGGAGTCGAAATAATCGGCGGGTATGTATGAGGAGATGCATGAACGTGGAAGTGGCGAATAATGTTTGCAAAGATAGAGTGGTGTGGTGTTTTATAATATTCTTTATGCCTACCCCTGCGGGGAAGCTGCATGGTTATTAGTTTGTTAGTAAGTTTAGTATAAATTGATTTTAATTCCATTAATTATTTTAAGCTGTGATTTTCATTTTTATTGGCAACGGGGATTTTTTTTCAAATGCACAGCAAAACGCAGTGCATAAAAACAATATAAATTCCGTTAATGTTGCATTGTCGAATTCGTCTTATGCGAGTACCGCTTATACCGAATCCTATCTACATACACTGTTTCGGTTCAACGATCTGCTCAATCATTTGTAGTAATATGGTATAAATAAATAATCAGTTGTTTGTTTTAGCTCCATTACGGCCATATTTCGAAACGGTAAAGGTACACAATAATATTGCCGACGAAACACATGGACTATTTGGATTTCCTTAGAACAACATTTCAACTGCGCCCCGGATTGATTGGATCGATATAATAACAAATACTTGCATATTCCGAACATGTTAATGCTCCCTAAAGTGCAATAACTTGAGCACTTATTTTTAACAACGGTTGGGCAAATGGATAAAACCGTTTTATTGCAGACTTATTGCAATCATATTAAATATTACATTAACAAAGTGCACATTATGCTAGTCTACAAAGGTGTATTGACCCTTCTCTTTGATAAAAAATATAAATATTATTATATTATTTCGAGAAATAAAAATACATTGTGTTCTGATCCTCTCACATTTTTATTTAACCAACTAGTTTCGGCAACAAACTGTTGCCCTCTTCAGGGTTACATTTATTACCAATGTAATAAATGTAACCCTGAAGAGAGCAAAAGGTTGTTGCCGAAACTAGTTGGTTAAATAAAAATGTGAGTGGATCAGAACACAAAGTATTTTTATTTCTCGAAATAATATATCAATATGATCCACAAAGTTAATGCTTTCAATATTCAAAACATAAATATTATTTATTTGTATTTTAAATTATTAACCTCAATCGGCTCGTACGAAATTCACGTACACAGCTTGTACGACCACGCGTGTGCAATAATAACGCTTATTATTCCGCCTGCATTTTTTTCTTTGCATTTGAATACTTCACCTTTAATGTTTTTATATTATATATTGTTTTGGAATCAACTTGATGATTTCAAAAAAAAAATAAAACATCTTTATAAGACCACATTTGATTTAAGTATATTATCATTGCTAGTAAAAAAATCATTGAAACATGGAACTGGCAAAGGAAGGATGAAAGCAGAGTGAACGCTGCTGAAATGCGCTCCCTCAGACGAATGTGTGGAAAATCATTGTATGACAGAATTAAAAACGACGATATAAGAAAGGAATGTAAGGCTGAACGAGGAATAATTGAAAAGATTAGGAAGAGTTCTTTGCGGTGGTATGGACATGTGAAGACATGTGATCTTAAGAAAATATATGTGGCGAATGTGAAAGGGAAAACAGAACGTGGATGACCGAAAAAGACTTGGCACGATCAGATCAATCAGAACCTAAAATCTGGCGGTGTCAAAAGTCTGCGTAATCGGAGGGCATGTATGACTAGATGTATGGATGTGAAGGAAAGGAGGAGTGTATGCCAGGACAGAAGAGTGTGGCGTTCCATCCTCTCTGCCTACCCCTGCGGGGAAACGGCGTAATGGTAGTAGTAGTAGTAGTAGTAGTATCATTGCTAGTTTCGAGAACTACAGATGTTCTCATTAACAGGTGAAAATACAAACTAACTTAGTATTAATAAATAATTGAGGTACTGATAGAAGTTAACAGGGTAATAACTCGTGTTGATTTATCGGTAATGTGGAAAGCAAGGGTAAGGAATTTCGGATTAGTTTATTATTAATTAACAGTTACGAATTATTTACAAATACACAAATAATCAAATGAAATCCATTCCAGATCCAAGAATTCTGAGCGTTAGGGGATAACATTTCTTTCTTGGAATTAACGATCTCAGATCAGAAAAAATATTATCAAAACAATTCTGACATACATTTTATGAAGGTCTCTGCAAAATAATAATAATAAAACATTACGCAACCATACAAGGTGCCGAGAACCAAAATTTTCAGTAGTGTAGTTGTCAATCATGGGTGAATGTTACACATACATAAAGTGATCATTTAAACCAACCTATAAAAGGTCGTAACAAGCCCTGTAAATACCTATACTTACATATTCTTCATCATTAATGTTGAAATGGCAACATAATAATTATTTTTGATAAAAATAGTGAGAAAATAACCCAGTATCCTGTACTAATGTATTAGGGTTGATAGGAAAATATAATATTAGAAAAAATAATTTATTAATTGACCATGTAAAATGTGTTTTATACGAAAATAGGATAGTATCAAGAAGAACAAGAAAAAAATAAGAAACAAGAATAATTTTAATTTTTTCATTTATATGTTATTTTCAGTTTTATCAAAAATGTGCTTGAAATCTTAAATTTTCAATATTATTAATATTTTAAGCATTTACCTTGTGATCAGTCATTTTTACATGATATTTTTTTACAATACGTTAATAATATGAGTATAAAACCACTAAAAATAATAACATTTAATAAAAATAAAAATAAAAGTCTTAAATTTTCCACTCAACCACTGCTTAAACTCAACTGGATTGCAAATGATAATTTCAATTTGCTTAAGCAATATTTTAACCCTTTAAAGCCAATCAGCAGGTGATTAACATAAGGCAAAACCTTAACTTCACCGTTCATCGACCCCAGTTGTAACGTGTTTGGCATATATTATCACGCTTAAATGATTTGCTTTTTCATTAAAAGTAACAACTGATACTTTGTTCTTAAGTATTTTCTTAATTATGATTGAACCCAAAATAATTATAATTCTTAAAACCTTGAAGCGTCTTGTCGTGTGATTTATCATCTTCATCCCGTTTTCCCTTACAATGGGTAAAAGGAAGGCCTATTCTGCTAAGTTAGCAATAAAAAAAAAACAATACAATATTTTGAGTGTATCTAAATATTTTTTCACAAATCTGGATTATCTTCAATCATAGGAGTAATTTTTCATACTATTTTTGACATCTCAACATAGATGAACAAGATTCTTCTTCATCTTTGATGAGATGTCAAAAAACATATGAAAAATAACTCCTATAATTGGAGATAATCCAGATTTGTCAAAAAGTATTTTGGCATACTCAAAATGTTAAAAGTAAATATTAACTGGTCCAATAATAAGCTAAAAATAATAATATGAAAATGACATTTTCTGGCGTTTCTCATGTATGTGACTCTAATCCAGGATTCGGGCTTCACATACAATTGAAAGAGTTTCTGCTTAATAAAAAGCTTCTTACTTCTCACAATAGATGTCTCTAGTGCGGTTCTAGTGATTCCAGCACAATATTTCAAAACTGGATTGTATTTAGGACTTCCTTAGGAAGAATTTGAGTCGTGTGGTTGTGAATCATGGGTAGAATTGGTGAATGTTACACGTGTGTAAAGTGATCACATAAAGCAGCCTATGACGGTCGTAAGCCCCGTAAATGCCCAGACTCCCATATCTTTCTTAATCTAGGTTGAGATGTCAAATAAATATTTTAAAAATTAAAAAAAAAGCTTGTTGGCTAGTTTGATTGGCATGTCTTAATATGATATCGATATGGTGTAAATCTTTCTTAGACAGGAACATTGGTTTCTCACGACTCGTCTAATAATAAATTTTATATCCGATACACATATACACGAATAACTCATTTGAGAAACACCACCTGTATTTGAAACATTCTAAGATAATCGATAATCAATAAAAACTGTTTATTGAAACATTGAATATAATTTTGATAAATTTTAATACTTCCATTTGTTTTTTCTTCTTTTATATATTAAAAACATGCCAAATAATAGTATATTTTTGACATCCCAACAAAGATGAAGAAGAATATGGAAGTTTGGGCATTTACAGGACTAACGACCGTTTTAGGCTTGGTGATTCAGTGATCACTTTACACAAGTGTAACATCCACCAATTCTACCCATGATTTGAAAACTACACTACTCAATTTTTGGAACTCCTATATGCATACATATATTGATCAACTCGTAACACGGTCAGTACATGTGAGTTCACAACTTCCTGGAATAGGTATCTATGCTATCTAGGTTGGAATAGGGTAAGCTTTTATTAAGCAAAGACTCTTTCATTTTGTATGCATGTTCCGAATCATTTGGATATTAAATTCACATACTTGAGATGCGCCTGATTTAATTTTTTTGTGAATATTATATTATTAATTTTACGTAGCGTATATGTTGTAAATACTAAAATTAAATTAACTTTAAGCTTTATTCTATAAAAAGGAGAAAAATGAAAGCACTCATATTAATATTTTCATATGTTTTCGTATATTTTTATGTAAATTAAAAATAACGAAATATGTATTACAATCATACCCTGATGCAATAAGAATTCAGTCTGATATCCTGAGCTATTTTCGTTTTTAAAAACCTGATGTATTCATGCATATTACATACATTACTACCAGCGGTGGTTGTAGAAAAAATTGTATTTTTAGTAATCCATTTAACATAATCAGCTAACGTGAAATTAATAATCACTGTATTATCGTTATAAATAGAATTTGTTCAAATGAATAGATACTGTTATATGGAAAGAGTTATTATTTATTCGATCAAATATGTAGCGCGCTTTAACAATAAAGTGTATTACATTTTGGAATTGTATATTTTTTTACAAAATATTTGGAGCTTTTGTTTTATTTTTTAGGTTGCCCACTTCAAAGTTTTGAGTTTTGAATTTTCGTTCATATTAACGATACATTTCTACTATCTCTATGGTTTTAATCCTGTGGATTGGTCTGCAGCAACAAATGACACCTCCTTCGCCATTCCGGTCTTTTATGCGAAACCTTATTTAGCTCCCATATCGCATAAGTGCATTTTTTACAAAAACGTGATCATTGAATTTTTGATATTTTACTAGCTTAATATTGCCCTGAAAAAAATCCCAAATGATTTTAAACTTGGAAGTATAATATATTGACATTGTTAAAAATGACTAACAGCTTTCATGTTTATTTTCTTGCCAAGCAAATATGACTTAAATGGCCCTCCTGAACATTATACGTTTTCTTAGTTGGTCACTTTCTCCTGTACGATTACGATATGTTGAACAGCTCATATCATGGTATTTTGTTTTAAGAACACAACATTTTGATTTCAATAAAATCTCGTCTTTATATAAATTGCACAGCAAGCGTTAATACCCTTCGTATAACATTCCGTCCTTTTTACAACGTACCGATGAAATTCGTCAAAACATAATAAAACTTAGAACATCTAATGAATTTCCAAAATATTGTCTATTTACCATAAACAATAAGGTTGAAGAAGGGAGATTGTAGATGAGGAATTGAAAGAGAAAGGTATCATCCATATGATATATCAGAAACAGTAAAGCATATCTTCCAAGTCGCCTGGCACTAGCATAATGGCACTATGCTAGAGACCTTACTACTGCAAAAAAATTGAAAATCTTATGAACATCCATAATATTACCTATTTACCAACAACAAGAAGGCTGAAGAAGAAGATTCTACATAGATGAGGAGTTGGAAGACTAAAGGTATGTATATATCAGATACAGTGGAGCAGATGTTCCAAGTCGCCTGGTATTGTCTCTAGCATAATAGCACTATGAACTCCATGTACGGATTAAAAACAAGCACTGCAACAAAAAACATTTTTTTAAATAATTTTGTTTAAATGTGGGCTGTAGTGAAATACACCCTTTTATCTGGGACTTAAACCCGTTATGATAATGTGGATGAGTCGCCGCGGAAATGTATATAGGAACAGCCAGATAACTAAATCCCAAATGATGCAGGGGTCTGCCGGTTCAAACAGGATTTGCAGTGCCGTTGACTCCTGGAAATAAAGGATATGGACACGTGTAAAATTGGGAAGAGGGCACTAGTGACGCAGAAAACGGGTTAAGTGTCGTGACTGGATTCGAATGAATCTCGATTCAGAAATGTATTGTTCGTTATAAAATGAAATCTTGCAAACCTATATAAAACATACTACCATAATATATAGGGCGCACTAAAAAAAAGTGTGACAAGGAATTGAAGTCATTATTTACACCGAATACATACATATAGACATAAAAAGTACTAAAAAAAAAAATTAAATTACAAAACAATATCTAAAATAAATGAGAAATTAAGAGATACCGTTGAATTTAACCACCACAAAACATTCAAATATTGATATTTTTGTAACCAATTTTAAACCTTCATTTTATGTGGTTTTCAAATCATAACAAATGATATACAGTTGATACGATTCCGGTAAAAAGAGTGTCTCTTGAAGTAACATAATTATTTAAATCCATACGCCACGTTGAAATATTAATTATTATTGGCTTGGTAATCAATAATAAACTCCAATACTGACATTCATCCCTGACAACCATTGTAATAGGTAATATGTCTCGTGTAGTACGAAATATGGATGTTCAATTATGGTCAACGTTACATAGTGTATAATCGAGCCAATGCTATGTTAAGTCATTAACCCTATGAATTTTCAGACTTCTTTACCAGTGGATATATCTAATTTATCATAATGATAATGTACCATTATTAATTGCTAGTAGTGAGTCATAAAAAACGTAAATTTACGATAAACAATACATGATGTTACATTTTTCATCTGAATGTTATTTATCCAAAACCATTTTCAATTTTATGTGTTTTTTGTTGAAAAATAGTTTGCCGTATCTATGTATTACGTGGGATAAAAGTAGACTTTGCCATTAAATTTATAACGCACAAAAAGGCTATTTCACGGCTTAAATCCATATTCTGAATACACACTGGGGTGGGTAGTTATTTTGGAATTTATTTCAACGTGGAGCTTTCAATACGGGAATGGCTTTCGGTGAAAATAAACATTAAGCACAGAATACGTAGAAAAAATAATGGATTTCAATTATTTGCAGATCTGTATTTAGATTCTGTAATGGATATTTTTGCAGTATTAAGGCAAAATTTACATACAACTTTTAATTGACACTCTCATTGTTTTATGTAATAATGTATGGTGATTTAAGTTTAATAATAAATAAAGTAATAGTGTAAATTATATTAGGAATACTTTTTAATTTAAGTTTTACTTAGTAAATACCACTATTTCTTAAAATCAATCCTTTTCAATCACCGTATGCGGAATGCATCGAACGACATGTCACAATAAAAAGTGGCATTTACTTTGTAAAACTTAAATTAAAAATGGATAGATATTTACCAAAAAGTGAATGGCGAATCAATAAAAAATTAAGGATTACTTATTTATAATGGTGGATATTTGTGAACTATACTTATTTCATAAATCTAATAATGATTCTTAAGTGTTAAATCTTGTTTAGTTAGGATCTTGCATACATTTAAATAAAAGGTTTTCTGCTTAAGAAAAGCTTTCTGTAATATAATATCCAGTAAGTATTATTAATGCAATGTTATATTGCTAAGTTTACATCAAAAGTTATAAGTAACATTGTGAAATAGATACAATAATAAATGGATATATGAAAACAAGGAAGCAATTTGCGAAACAAAACAACGCAATTAAGTTTATGTGTTTCCTGCCGATACTTGTTTTAATCGACTTATTTCATGTAAGTAAAACAAAACTTCATAAAAATACATTTGGAATGATATAGTCAATTTTTTTATTTAATGTGTATCTTTTTTTTATTAGGATTTTGAACAGTGAATTTATGATAAGTGTATTTTTAATTGATATTAAAAATAATAATGGCATGCTTTTTAAACGAGTTTAATTTTTGTATTTGTTTGAATAATTTTTTAGTTTATGAGAATTTTTATTTGATTAGAAATACACTATGATAAATTTATCACTTCTTAGCAATAAAACCGTCAATTTACACTTTTTATGTACAAGAAGTTTGATAAATGTAAATATATATACGTTTTTTTCAATCAATCATATATCATCCATCGTCCATATAATGCTTTGAGGTGAATAAAGATGAAATGCGTATCAATTACTAAAATGATTGTCACTTCTGTGAAATATTTTCAGGGTTTTCTTTTTTCTGTATTTTTATATACAACGTTTTACGTTTTCACAAAAGTTACAAATCCACCAACTTCCTTAAATTACTATTCTATACAACTGTTTTGTTTTGTTGTTGATATTTTTACTAAATTCTTTGTAACTAACTAGAAGTAATCCATTTAAAAAATTAAAAAAATATTGTTTAATCTTTTGATATTGTTTTCGTAGGACCGAGATTTTTACAGAACCATCCTGCTTTATTAGGACAGAATCCCAAAATAATTGCGAAGAAAATGTTATGAAAACGAATACTAGGAAATCCAAGAAGGAATAGTGTGGAACAAATAAAAGAGAAGGCAGGCATCGTGCCCTATAAAAATCTGAAAAATCGGACCGAGAGCCTAGTTGTTCGATTTTTTTATAAATATAAGAATTTTTATAATACATAAGTATGCATTGAATATTACAATTCACTTGGTTATTTTCAGTTCATTGTTTAAGGAATTCTTTGAAGATACCATTTTTGGTAACAGTTTTTATTGCTAAATAAAAAATGACATATTTCTATTATCAACTAGAAATTATTCACCATGATTACTTTGGACTTTTCCTGTGGGTTGCGGACAGCAGGGAATAAAATCATTTAATTAACAAACATCGTAACGCCTTTAATATTTGCTAATGCAGTGGAAATATAAAACAACATGTGCACTGTATGAGTTTCGCCTTGAGTACTCGCATCATGGCAAAGTGTCGTAAATAATCCACTTGAGGTTTTATTACCTCAATGCACACACATTTTGTGCAAGGACTCGTGTGTGCATTTCTCTGCAGTCGCAATGTGTGAAACTGCGTACATCATCACAGCTAGTGAGAAACCTTTGATAGTGCACTCGTAAATGCCTTATTTTCCATGATTCATTTAAGACATTAAATGCGTTTAGGGTAATCGTAAAATGTGAATCTGACGTCATTTGAGATAAGTACATGATGTTTTGAGGTCTTATACCGATTTTTTAGTTTTGTTGACCTTGATGTATGGTAGAAAAAACATTCATTTCGATTTTGATAAAGTTATTTTTAATTGACTTGAATCGATTTCAAAAATTTTTGTACTTATGTTTCTTTGCTTAAAAATCAAAGCAGTTATTTTGACACCAAAAGACTGAGTTTAATTCTAAAATTTTAAACACCGAAACGTCTAACCCCAGGCTTGCAAATATTTTAAATAAACAATGTTAATATGGAGTAAAAAAAAACATTTTCATTTATTATGTTATCCATTCAATCCTTTTAATTTCTTTAAAACTTCAAAAAAAATCAACTTGTTAACCATACATTCATTGGCGAGGAATAAGCAATGAAAATAATTTTTTCTATTAATTTAGAATGATACAAAAATTGAAGAAAAAACCGTTTTATGAAACATGTTTTTCCTTACCAATACATTTATTTGTTACATAAAAATACGTATAATTGCTCTGTAAGTTTTATTATTATTTTACCATTACAATCGTCTTAAATACTACTGCGTTCGACATCAATTATACGTATTATTTTATATGTATGAGTAAGAAAAATTATGATTTTTTAACTAATTTATTAAAATAATGTTACCACAACCTGTTATTTTTACAATCAATATTTGTAGCAGTAATTGTTATAAAAAATTAAAGTAATTACCACCATTTTATGAAATCATTATAAAACATAATTAAAATACATTATAATCTACTGCCGATTTTAATCAAATCCGCTTCATTTTTAAGATTTATTACTTATAATATGTAAGCTAAAACATGTTATTTTCTGATTATTACTAAGCACAAACACACAAAATTATGCTACATTTTGGAAATAAAAGATACACATTCATGCACAGGAATTCTGCTCGCAAAAAGATAATTAATTCACGCTAATGAATGTCAGAAATATAATTTTAGACGTGTTTCTTTCGCGGTTTTATCTCTAATTTGAGTTATACTTCCCTAATTTATAGTGAGAATATTACGTTAAATATTAAACTAATATTGTTGGAGGTAACTAACTGTCAGTCTTAGCTGGGTATATTTGTGGGTATTTAATATTGTTTAATGTAGTGTAAGTAAATTTCTGGGTTCAACCACCTCGATGCTATCCCGTCGGTAAAAACGTAAAAGCTCTAACTTCTTTAACGAGTTTTTTTCAAAGAAAACTAAATCGTAAATCGTTGTCTGTAAATTTATACATTTCAAATGTAATATATTTCTTTTTTTTGTGAAGAGGTTCGATATAATTTTTGATTTTGGCTGTTTTCGCAACATTTTATTATAACTTTCAATGGGTTTGAGTTTAATTCTTAAAAAAATATTTACTTTTTACGCGTTTAAGTTTGATGTCTGTAACTTTTTTTTAATTTTATGTAAATGTATTTCTAACATTTTTTTTGTACTTCGTATTATTTCGAAATGTCCGCCTCCGTAGTGTAATGGTCAGCACGCTCGGCTACCATTCTGGAGGTCCCGGGTTCGATTCCCAAGGGGTTTAAAATAAATATAAGTGATTTTCAAACTGTAATATTTATCAATAATACCATGGACTGGTACCTGAAGCGGAGGGCTGATCACCTTTCCTTCATGTGTAAAAACGATCAAGATAACACTGCGTTTATATGACACAGTGCCCTATGCACCATTCAGGTGCGGATAAGGGTTTTATTATTATTATTTCGAAAATTGCGTATGTTCAAAAAGTAAGTATTTTGGCTCAACACAGCCTAGAGAGGAGAGCCAACTATAGGTATGTAATAAATTACACAAAACTGAAATTAAAAATATATTACCATCGAGTTATAGTCCCGTGGTTAAGTATCGTGGACTCTGAGATTCTGAGATCGAACCCACTCCTCCTACACTTAATATCTATTTTTCAAAAGGGTCTTATGAATTTGTATGAATAAAAAGAACATAAATAATAATATTAAATATACGTATATGTATCGATATATAATATTTACGTTTTAAATAAGATAATAAAAAAGGCAACAAAAAAAGATCAATGCAAAATAGACCATTCGGTATATAGATACATCATATATAGTATCGTACATTCGCAGATATAATTTTAATAATATAGTATTTCTAGACAAAATTTCAAATTTTGTGCGCCATATTTTGTTTTTAATTTTGTGGTTTGAAGTACTGAATCATCCAATAAAATATATGACACAGGAAGGGGTCAGCAAATATTTTTTCGATAATTAAATGTTACATAAACAGCAAGGTCGAAATGCCACAGCTAGTTTGTCCTTCCCGCTAAATGACCCGCATCTCCTATCGCTAAACTCTCATAAGGTCAATAATGCAATCATAAGGCACTTCAAAAAGTAAAGCAAAGTCATTTGAGTGAGTATTAGTGATCATTCAAGTTAATTTACAGCATAATAATGGAAAGTACCAGTTATTTGTGGCATGTTTCTCTCAGTTTTGGGTGCTTTGCCAATTAAAAAAATAATTTAAATGCCACAGCTAAGGGGTACGGAACACTAGTCAGGAACGGTGTCGAGAAACACAACATCAAATACTCGTACAAACAACATCTATGTCAACTGCAGTACAGAAAGCCAGAACCCACTGCACTTACCTTCCCAAGAGAACATACCAATCAAAATGTCAAGAAACAACGATTAATATTTGTAAATACTTATATGTATATTTTCTTATTTTTTTATTACAAAATTTTATTAATCTATACGTACCTTAAATTTGTCATTCTCGTTTACCAGCCATCTTAATATCGTACCTTATATCTGTAGACTTTTATGGTGGATAAAATACACATTAGGATGGTATCGATTGTTGTTCTTTATCATATCCATATATGAGTGTATCACCTTCACTCTTTTGTATGACATTGGATGCAGACGAAGCGGTTACTATATGCGCAGATGACGTCTTGCTATGGGTCAACAGAAATCACACATTGCTCACTTCCAGAGTAATTTCAAAAAATGTGTTTATATATATATAAATATATATATATATATACATATATATATATATATATATATTATATATATATATAATATATATATATATATATATATATATATATATATATATATATATATATATATATATATATATATATATATATAATATATATATATATATTTATATATATATATATATATATATATATATATATATATATATATATATATATATATATATATATATATGTATATATATATATATATATATATATAAATATATATATATATATATATATATATATATATATATATATATATATATATATATATATATATATATATATATATATATATATATATATATATATATATATATATATACATACATATATATATATATATACATATATATATATATATATATATATATATATATATATATATATATATATATATATATATATATATATATATATATATATATATATATATATATATATATATATATATATATATATATATATATATATATATATATATATATATATATATATATATATATATATATATATATATAAATATATATATATATATATTTATATATATATATATATATATATATATATATATATATATATATATATATATATATATATATATATATATATATATATATATATATATATATATATATATATATATATATATATATATATATATATGTAAATATATATATAAATGTATGTGTGTGTGTATTCCATGGCTTATGACCTGATATTATCAAAATATTCAAATGCTTTGTTTCCCAAAAAAAAAAAGTTTTTACCAATCGAATAGACTTAGATATTATCTATTAAGTAATCTTTTAAAAGTACTGATGAACCTATTCAAACATTGTTTATATCTAAGCGGATTTTTTCAATGCATTTTTGTTTCCTTCATAAAGGAAATAACAAAAAAAAAATTTATTTCAAATATTTTAAAAAATATAAACACATATTCCCTATATGAAATCAATACTTCGTCACTGAAAAAACATTCATTTCAGAGCTTGTAACGTGTCATTATTTGTAAATATTTTTAAGAACAGAAAATATAAAAATACACTTTAATATGTGCAAATAAAAATGTACAACCAGTAGACAGGATTCTTAAAAATCACGCAAAAAATGTCCCATATCTGTCTGCTGGCCAGCAACTGAAATTATATACATATTTATTTCTGTATTATTGGCTTTTATTGAGATATTATGTTCACTAAAATGAAAATTGAGAGTCGGAAACAAGTTTAAACAGGTTTTTTATTCATAACCTTGACTTGACATATTTTTACTACAAACATTTTACTTTTTACTACAAACTCTTTATTAACAAATGATATGTTCATATATTTGTAAAATAATATTTAAAAACTAATTAATAAAATGGATTACCGTGGATAAAATTTTATTTTAATCATTAACAATTAATTTACATATCAAATTTATTTTTACTATAAACCGGTTAAAAAAAGTGGGATATATATTTTTAATATATTTTATTTGAGAAGAATATAAATGGCTAAACGAATATATTAGAATTATTTAATTTATCAAGTCTGAAGTCACCAGACCGAAAAAGTAACTAAATTTAAGCAAGATTTGGGTTGTTACGCGTACTAATAATATAATTTAAAATGGATTAAAAATTATCTGATTGGCATAAGAAGGTCGCTGCACTATTACTTAAAATGCTACTAGGCTGCACAAGAAAAGGT
Organism: Brachycentrus maculatus; assembly: GCF_059751285.1. Lineage (NCBI taxonomy): Eukaryota > Metazoa > Arthropoda > Insecta > Trichoptera > Brachycentridae > Brachycentrus > Brachycentrus maculatus. Next base: position 255,153 of record NW_028281227.1, read on the forward strand.
TTTTCGGTTATTAAGAAATATAAAATACACAATTACTCGAATGTTTCGTAATACACAGTTGCTTCAGACGAAAGCTTAAGCTGTACTTTACTAATTATCCTCTGTAGCTCCAACATTCGTTGTGTAAAAATCAGAATCTATCTTACTATCGTATAATCCCACATAATGTATCCCGCATCACCGTCATATTCTTATCACCTAGAAGCGTCTAGTTCTTCTTTTTGAAGCATTTGACACACGATTGATTTTTTTTTTTTTTTTTTTATTTTTGAGCTAATTATTTACACTACTACTACTACCATTGCATACGGAGGCACAACATCTTGGCCATGATCCAGCCTAAGAAGACCAAGAAGAAGGCGCAATAATAAGGCGGTTTCATTTTCCCCCTTTCAGACTTTTTCTTTAATATCTTTTTATCTCTCATCATTTTCATATCATAATCCATATCTGTATGTCGCTATGTAAATCATCCGAGATTATTATTATTATTATTACTACTACTACCATAGACATACAACAGGCAAGGAGAAATTTCATTGGCAACTAATATACTACTACTGCCATCACGCCGTTTCTTCGCAAGGGTAGGCAGAGAGGCTGGAACGCCACACTCTTCTGTCCTGACATACACTCCTAGCTTCCTTCACACCCATACATCTAGTCGTATTCCTCCGATTGCGCAGACTTATGAGACCATCAGATCTTAGGCTCTGATGGATCAGATCGTCCCAAGTGTTTTTCGGGCGCCTTCGTTCTGTTCTCTCGCTCACATTCTCCATTTATATTATCTCCATTCAAGTTCTCCATTTATATTTTCTTAGTCATTCTCTCGCTATCCACATGTCTAACTTAGCCTAATTATTTACACTGCACATAAATAAAGCCATATCCAGAACATGTAACGTAATGACCTAGGTGTTAGCGCGATCGCCACGATTTTTTTCGTATATTTATGCACATTTTGGAACTCTTCTCTTGAAAAGGTAGACGAGGCGATGACGGTAGTAAAACTCATATCCCATGACTCACTCATGATTGAAATCATAGAACTAAGATCATATACCTTAGTAACTTATTTGTTAACTAAAAATCATTGAATTGTATAAATTCATGCCTTTAACGAGACGGCGAATGTTTTTGTCAAGATTTTTCACACAAGAATCACATCAACCTGTAACTTTGAACATAAAGAGTTAATCCACTTATGAGTAGGAATAGGCTATACAATATTTAATAATTCAACTTAAGTAGTAACGAAATAAACGGTATTGCATAAGACGTAGTTAGATTTCATAGTCATGTGGATGTTAGGTAATTCCAAAAATAATGGATAAGTAAAGTAGAAATTGGTGATTAAAGATGGCTTAGTGATTGAAATTTTACCATAAGTCTTAAAAAATTCTAGTCATCACAATGATTTTTTCATATAAATCTTTTAATGATTTGGTATTCGAAGAAGTATTTTTCGTAATTAGAAATTACATTTGAAGAAAAGAGTGAAAAAAACCTATAATAAAACATATCATAAACTACTTTTTGAATATATTATAATAAAAACAATAATTCCGTAATAAAGACTAAAAGAAGTATACGTCTTTATTTTACAGACGGCTTTCAATACTTGTGACGTTATGTCTGGGCTAAAGCCTTAAGATCATTTTACCACTCTTAGTTTACTTTTTTTAAAATTTAAATATGCAAAATTCTTGTATTACAGAGAACTGAATAAAATAAATATTTTGTTTAGATTAATTTAATTTTTGATTAATTATTAGATTAAAACCAATATTTTTAGCTTTTCCACTTTTTTATTTGACCAGCGACCGGGTTTCGTCGTTACCGACATCATCAGACTGGTTTCGTAATTAGAGTCTGATGATGATCACCAGTCTGATGATGTCGGTAACGACGAAACCCGGTTGCTGGTCAAATAAAAAAGTGGAAAAGCTAAAAATATTGGTTTTAATCTAATAATAAATTAAAAATGCAATTCCATCACGAAGTGTCAGTGGATAATATAAATCTATTAATTTTTGATATTGAAAATTATTATATTTATTTATTGATTTAGCGTTTAATTTGTAGAGCTCCATATTAATTTATTTATTAATATTTAAATCAAACACAGATTTTTTGGGTCTAGGTACTCAGTTGTATATAATTAACAAAAACACATAAAAAATTAATATTGACAATGTTTCCCCTAGTTATGGCATTTTCAAACGAATGCGAAGACCAAATGGACTGACGGTCTTTATGTAGCTATACAATTCTAAGTAACATGTATTTTTGTTAATAAAATGCAACTTAGTAGACTCAAAAAATCTGTGTTTGATTTAAAAATTAATACATAAATTGAAAATCATTGTTTAGCGAACACTAACCAACCCACTTAAAGGCTGTTGCGAATGTTCGCTGCCAAGGCTCGTAGTATATTACCTTCGACCAGTATATTAACCATCCTCAGTACAAATGGCACAGTTCTGTAATTGTTTGCGCACTAATGAGTCAACAGTGAGTCAAAATCGCAAACAAAGAAAGTGTTAAGGTAATGAGTAAGTGTAGCAACCTTATTCCATTAAGTGTTTCCAAAAAGGAACTGATGCAACCAATTGCGTTTTCTATTTGCTGATGTCCTATTTCAAATATATGTACATTGTTTGCTCTTAACATTGGGATGTTAAAGAAAATCACAAAGTTCGTACATTAATACTAATAAAATGTGGTCATATCAATACGTTCAACAAATGAAGTCAGATCTGCAATATAAGTAATTTTATTTCAAATTCGACCTTGTATTCATAATATCGTCTAGTGGAGTGCTAGGAACAGAGTGAATGGTGCACTAAAATCAGTTTTAGCAAATAAAAATCTATCAGCGGAAGCTAAACTGGCAGTACACAATGGAGTTCTGGTTCCAACCCTTATGTATGGAAGCGAAGCATGGAGTTGGCAAAAGAAGGATGAAAGCAGACTGAATGCAGTCGAAATGCGATCCCTCAGACGAATGTGTGGCAAAACGATGTTTGATAGATGTTCGAATGATGAAATAAGGAAAGAATGTAAGGCTGAGATAAGCATTATCGATAAAATTAAGAAAGGTGTGTTGAGATGGTTTGGACATGTGGAGCGTATGAGTGAAGAAAGAACGGTTAAACAAATTTATGGGGCGAATGTAGTTGGAAAATGAAGCAGAGGACGACCGAGGAAAACATGGCATAATCAGATATGTCAAATACTTGAAAGCTTCCGGGTCAGGAGTCGTAATAATCGTCGGGTATGTATGAGGAGATGCATGAATGTAGATGAGGCAAAGAATGTTTGCAAAGACAGAGTGGTGTGGCGTTCGATTCTCTCTGCCTACCCCTGCGGGGAAGCGGCGTGATGGTTAGTTAGTTAGTTAGTTAGTTAGGAGTACTAAATCTCAAGATCCATGTATCTAAAACCGACAACAAACGAAGAAATTAACTGAATGGCGATAGGTCGCAGGAAGTGGAGATAGGCCGGTTTTTTTTTTGTTTTGTATTAACTTTTCGTTACAAGGTTAAACATTAACAATTATTTAACAGTGATGTAAAGTGATTAAGTAAATCAGTCAATAATCGATCGTTATTATTTTTAACACAAAGACCATTCAAAAATCATTACTTGATTCGGCAGTCACGCTGTGGTAATATCTATCAATTTTTCATTTTAGTTTTAGTTGGTAAATACCACTATTTATTTTAATCTGTTGTGACATGTTTCGTTTTCAAATACCGTACAAAATGATGCGGATACTGAACAAAATTATCCGGTTAATAAAACTTAAATATATATTTTTTTAATAGTCTGAAATTAGTGTCGGTAACAGCACTTCTTTGTGAACTACCAATTCGGATTCCATGGACATATTTTTGTTTGCTCACTCTGTTCAATACACCATTCATTATTTTCCCTACATTTACTCTTCTGTCAATATATATCCATTTTTCGATTGGTGCAAAGACATAGTAATTTTGTAAAAAAATGCGTTTTTCTTATCACTCGAATCGGCATGCCAATTATTTATTTAATCATTTTGTACTCTCTTTTTCGCACGATAATTGTGTAGCGCGTTTTTTGTTACTTTGTATAATTTTACATTGTAAGCGACTAAATAAAAATAAAAAGGGTGTTACAAAGGCAGCTGTCAATTACTGTCTCAAGTAATCAACTTTAACAAATCGTGCGAAGATTTTCTTGCCTCCTTATCTCTTTGAGAGGAGGCACTCACCGGGGTGGGTTGTCCCATAGCAGAGGAACTGTTTCGGTTCAAAGCAATCAAACTGTCGCTTATGAAACGAATTAATTAAGTTTGAACGGGAGAAAGAAGCTATCTGGTGCAAACATGGCATCTTACAACATCGCGAGGCGATAACTTAAGATACTGCCGAAATAATATGTATTTACATATATATATATATATATATATATATATATATATATATATATATATAATATATATATATATATTTATATATATATATATATATATATATATATATATATATATATATATATATATATATATATATATATATATATATATATATATATATATATATATATATATATATATATATATATATATATACATATATATATAAAATTAAGACTTCTTTGGAGACATCGCTCACTCCTTTCAAGAAAAACTTGATTTTTCAAGAGATCGTTATTAAAGTTTAAAAATATAATACAATGTATTAAAAATAAATATCAAGCTACTTATTGAACTTTTTATAGTGCAACAGATCTTTTTAGGTTAAACCTGAAGGTTTTTTCTCCATTTGAAAAATATTTAGTATATTAAAAAAATATAATTAATCAGTACCATTTCTTCAAAATGCAAAAGCAACACTTTCTGCCCTGTAGTATTCCGAAAACATGCACAACTGAAAATTGACGATTTTTGATTTATGACGTTCTTGAAAGGAGTGAGCGACATGTAGTTTTATCTTACGTGTTATATATCAGATTCTGACCTTTTAAAGACAATATATTTTGTACATGTTTTCCGTAATTAAAAATGCTTTTCTGAAAATTCAAAGATATTTTTCTCTATTGTTTGAGAGTGAAAATTCCCTTGATCATTTTTGAAAGACCCAACTCTCAGTCTATTTAATACACTCGAACGGCTTTTTTAATGCCCTTTAGACAGATGTGAAATGTCAATAATTATTTTTCTGTCGTTACGTTCTGATCCCTCTTTTGTGAAACCTCTCTGAGGGTACTTACTTACAGTGTTTTGATACTGAGCGAACTCGATGCGAGAAGGTTTTAAACAGATTTTCCGGGCATTAAGCCGGAAAAAATAATTTGAAAAAAACTCATTTTCAATTACCTACAAAGGGATGTTCTTTCTTTCATAGCGCTCAGTACTTAATAGGATAAGGAAATTGTGGTGGAGCCTTAGTAATGTTAATTACCTAGAAGTCAGCTAGATTCCCGTTTTTTATGTATTTTTATTGCATACTTCAAGCACTAGTAAAAATGAATAGAAAGTTATTAGGAAATTATAATTAATAGAAAGTTCTTAGGAAATATTAGTCCGCCTCCGTAGTGTAATGGTCAGCACGCTCGGCTACCGTTCTAGAGGTCCCGGGTTCGATTCCCAAGGGGGGTAAAATAAAATATAAGTGATTTTTTCACTGTAATATTTTATTCCTACCCTGGACTGGTACCTGAAGCGGAGGGCTGATCACCTTTCCTTCATATATAAAACGGTCAAGATAACACTGCGTTTATATGACGCAGTGCCCTATGCACCATTGGGGTGCGGATAAGGGTTTTATTATTATTATTATTATTAGGAAATTAAACTGACATTATTATTATTTGTAATAAAATATGAATATTTTACCCACTATAATTCGTATACAAATACATATAAGAGTTTGTGCTCAAAAAAAAGGTTCTTTGTATCACCAATAGATGTCACTAGTGAAAATTCTTCTAATTCTTGTACATATTTTTTTTCAAAATTGCATCATATATTAAGAACTTCCAAGAATTTGCGCAGTGGTGTTGTCAATCATGGGTAGAATTGGTTAAAGTTACACGTGTGTTAAGTGATCACTTAAACCAGCATATGACGGTCGTAAGCCCCGTAAATGCCCGGACTTTCATATTCCTCTTCATCTACGTTGAGATGTCCAAAAATAATGTGATAAATAACTCTTTTAATTGGAGATAATCCACATTTGCGAACAAGTATTTGGACGCACTCGAAATATTGTTTGCAATTAGTTTTATTGATATATAAAGTATTGTATTTCTTGAGAAAGCGCAGAGGAGTTTTCAAGTATCCTGTTTATCAATAATTTTATATTCTCCACAACTTTCTTTGTCCTGTGTCCTTCATTCCTGTTTTAGTATATTTATGAAAACCTTTTTTTCTTTTGGAAATTCTTCTCATTAGAAATTCTTGGTACTATGCTCTCTGGTTGGATTGTGGTCGCATTGTTAGTTTCGCAGAATCTGATTCAGAATTTCTGGGTTCAAACCCACTCTACCACAACTTCATGCTTTAATTTAATGAAGGGCCGCTTAGGCATACGATATAAGTACGAAATATAAATATTCGTGCATAAACTTTTTTTTTTAAACTATGCGATAAGATAATTTCTTTCATTAAGACTGTTGAAGTTTTTTGTTTTATTACAATAAAAAGTTATTGTAATAGCTGTCTTGAATTATTTGAATGTAGCGAAAGTTCTTTTTCATTTCATTATTATGAATTTATCTTCACTACGCTATTACGTTGTTAAGTTTTCACTTTAATTCCAACTATGGTGGTATCAGTGGCGGTACTTCCCTAGAAGCCAGAAAGCCCGGCTTGCCTAACAACTCCAAATAAAAATGACTTAATCTAGACCAAATGATTAAAAATACATAATTAATGTACGACTAATTTTAAATTAGCGCGCGCTTACATGATTATTAAACACTATGCATGCCATTTTATGGTGATGGTACTTATTGGTTATGGTTAATATCTGAGGAAGATATTTTATTATAGTGAACATTTTCTTTATTTCAAGGTGATGGCTATATCTTACAAAAGTTACGTGCTAGCATATTTTTATAATGATCACAATACATTGTTTATATTTATAATACTTTCTGGGTGCTTACTATACTAGGAATGATATGAGGTGAAGAAATTATAGGTACATCATGTATTCACGAATGTGAAAAACAATGGGCTTGTCTTACTGGCAAACCCTAGGCACGCCACTGGGTGGTATATATAATTTACCATCCAGGCCTCATTTATGAATACGCAAGTTCACAAAGTTATTTTCGAACAGCTTTTTCACACTTTTCATGATTTCTTTTAGATTTTGATAACGAAAGGTTGAAAAGGGAATCATCGAGGGAACAAGTTTAAATGCCAGGGTAATATAAAATTAAAGATATTAAGCGTGGTGCCAATAAACTGAAGGTGTACAGAACGTGACCTTACAGTGTAGAGTATATATCGATTGTGATCTTTGAAGTATCGCTCGCGTTGAGTTATAGCAGTTGATGTGTATAAGAGCGGACATGATAATAAGGGGTTTTGCCGCTTGGCTGCTTATTAAACGTGCAACTTTTAAAAAACATTTACCAAAATTTTTGTAAGGCTTAGTATTTTTTTGAAGCATGTAATAACGCTTAAATTAATAAATATTGCTAAAAAAAAATTCTAGTTAGTTGCAGTTTTCTAGTTAGTTTTGTCCGCCTCCGTAGTGTAATGGTCAGCACGCTCGGCTACCGTTCTGGAGGTCCCGGGTTCGATTCCCAAGGGGGGTAAAGTAAATATAAGTGATTTTTTCACTGTAATATTTATTTAATATTAACATGGACTGGTACCTGAAGCGGAGGACTGATCACCTTTCCTTCATGTGTAAACGATCAAAATAACACTGCGTTTTTATGACACAGTGCCCTATGCACCATTGGGGTGCGGATAAGGGTTTTATTATTATAGTTAGTTACTTTTGTTGTTTCTGAACTCATTTATTTACATTTTTGGCTTAGTACGACCGGGTAATAACGAATATTCATAACAATTCATACTACCAGACTAGTTTTATTGTTTTTTTACATTGAATTAAGTGAAGTTTCTGCATTAAAAGTTTAATGTACTGACATTTCTTGGTGGAACTGTATTTTATTGAATAAAATAACAACTACTTATGTAGTTTTTTCCACATGTTTTTCATCTGGTCAAATAAAATTCAAGTAGAAAAAAAGTACAAAGTTGTTATTTTATTCTGTAAAATATAAAACAATAAACGGAGATAAAGAGATATTTTTTAAGCATGATTATCATGATTTGATTTTAAATTATTAGTTAAACAAATTCGCTTTTAAACAACTAATATTACATCAAATCAGATTTTGTCGGTTGTTAAATATTTTATAAAAAAAGTATCTAATATAAGCGTGTATAAAAAGTTAAGATAAATAAATAAACTTATACAAGTACGCACGATAAGAGCAGCACTTGCGCTGTTCCGAACGCATAAATCCTGCCGTATAGAAGGATAAGGTGAATGTATGTGGGGGTATAAAGGGAACATAAAGAAGAAGTGATGATGGACCACAGATAGGTCGTGATAGTGCTCAGGGCAGTTTGGCATCCTGCCACATATATCGACGCGTCCAAACGATAATGTCGTATCCACGAAAACGCATTATCCTACATCTGTAATTAAAAATTTCATTTGTCATGTATCTTAAGCATAGAAATATTTTGTGTAGTTGTAAGTGTGTAAATGGTGTATGGTGGTGAAGGGTGGTATTGTTTGTATGCTGTAATAGTGGTTGTCCTGACGAAGAGACGGGTACGTCTCGAAACCTGTAGACATAAAAATCTCGGTGAGTGGTTATATAGTAATATTATTAACATTTTTGTAAAAAAAAAATAAGTTGAAATATTTACTCAAAAAACAAAGTATCATATAATATTTGTCACATCTCAACATTTATAAAGAAAAATATAGAAGTCTGGACATTTACAGGTTTTACTACCGTCATAGGCTTGATTTAGTGATCACTACACACGTGTAACATTCACCAATTCTACCTATTTCGAAACTAGATATATTGATCAAACTCGTGATCTAGTGCATGTATTGCCCAGACTTCAATATCCTTCTTCATCTATGTTGAGACGTCAAAAATGTTTAAGATAACTCCAAAATGGAGATATTCCAGATTTGTGAACATCTTTATTGTCCAGTATTTAGATACACTCAAAAAAAATGAACGTATTAAATTTTAATCTTGTGGTTGTTTAAAGTATATTGATCGTGATATACGTCTTAAAAACATTAATATCTTTAAAATACGCATTAAAATGTAGATGCAACCTAGATTTTATGTATGCATTTGGTAGATTTATTTTTGTTTTTGATTAATTGCATTATCACCAAATGGAATGACATCAAAATATAATTATGCACTTTTTTTACCTTTCCTGTATTTTAATTTTAGGTTAATTACGAGATCATTACTTTATCAAGATCGATATTTGTTATTTTTAGAGAACAATAAGTCGCTTTTTTCAAATTTTAAATTGAATACAATAGTTTGTATATGCATTAAGTTGTAGGGCTAAACTCATTTTTTTAAATTGCATCTATTTGTACTACTAACGACTGCTATTAAATACAATATTATCTCTGACATTGCTACTTTATTGGGACAAGGAATTTAGAAATAATGTTTTTTATAATGTCTATACTACGTAAATTGTAATACGTGTAGATAAACATATATTACAAAACTCATTTAGTATGTTATGAAGCTATTCTATGAGCCAGTTTCATCAAAAGAAAGCCAGCTAAAATCCATTATAAAAAAATATAAATTTGACATGTCAATGCATCAAGAATGTGAACTTTAAATTGTGATATACCTAGACTTCCGTATTTTTTTCGGTTTTGTTGAGATATAAAAATGTAAAAATAACTTCTTTGTGAAGAAAACCCAGATTTGTGAACAATAGACACACTCACCTGGTGTTGTGAATAAAAATAACTGGTCAAATAATAAGCTACATTAAAAAATTAAATCATGTTATCATGCGTTTCCCAGTATGTAAAAATAATCCGAGATACGGATCTTGCTCGCAAATTAAAAAGTCTCTGCTAAATAAAAGTCTTTTCTTAATCTAACAGATGGCTGTTGTGAATTCATATGTGTGATTGATCAATATACCTAGGAGTTCTGAATATTCGAAAAGTGTTGTACTTTGGTAGAATGGCTATTATTGCACGTGTGTAAAGTGATCAATTAACTTGCCTATGACAGGTCATAAACTCTGTAAATACTCAAGCTTCTAATTTTTTCTTCATCTTTATTGAGATGTAAAAATACAATATGTATGTAAACGATTTTTACAGCATGTTTACCAAATAACAAATGAACTTTGAAAAGCTCACAAAAATTGGAGTAAGTACTTCAAAAATTGTGAAAAAACGCAATTTCAAATATACATATACATTTATAAAAGAGCTTTTATGCTCAATTTTGTGAACGTGTTGAACAGGTAACACTTGAGAAACATAATGAAAAAATATTTTTAATTGTTACGATCCTGAGCCACGATATATTTTTTAAAACATTTTATGTTCGTTTGGTCGTTATTTTCTTGAATCACGTTGTAACACCCACTCCATAAAATATGATTAACCCATGAAGAATTTAAAAATTGATGTACGGTTTTGTAAACCAATTATATCATTATATTATAAACGCTTCATTAAATCGTCCATATTATTTTTTTATTCTGAAAACACAATCCTAATCGTTAATCCCGGTTGTTTTAGTGCGGTGTCATCTTAAACCTAGAAACAAGTGCAATTTTATTTGCTTTTTGCCAACATCTACAACATTTAAAACAAAAACAAAAACAAAAAACAATATTTTAATCCAAAAAAATGCGGCAAAAACCATTACTTAAAAAATACACACAGTTAAATATTTATTTTTTCGTAAACAAATATCCTTTTTGATATTACTTATTATTATTACTTACTATTACTTAAAACCCTTATCCGCACCCAATGGTGCATAGGGTACTGCATCGAATTGACGCAGTGTTATCTTGATCGTTACTTGCATGAAGGCAAGGTGGTAACTCTTCCTTTATATAAGTAATGATCGCTTCAGGAACCAGTCCAGGATAATATTAAATAAATATTAGAGTGTAAAATCACTCATATTTATTTTCACCTCCCTGGGAATCAAGCCCGGAACCTCGCAGTAGCAAAACTATAACTTTTTTCTATCTAAATTCATATTAAAGTTAAAATGTGTTATTGTCTTGTCGTTGTGTTAAAATTACTAATAACAATATTACAAACACAAAAAAAAAAAACAAAAACAAAAAAAAAATATGGAAAAAGTGTTTTGATCCCGACTGTATACACAATAACACACATACTAGCCTTTGATGTTATTTTTATGCCCGTAAACTTTTAAAAGCCAAATAAATGTACCTTCTTGTTAAGATTTGTCCGGTAAAATTATCGCGACTTTCACATAACTGTCACCAGTTAACCTATTTTCCATAAGTTTGCATCTCGCAGTATTATTTCAGTAATAACTCTCCGCTAATTTCCGAACCGCTTGGCTCTAACCGTCCATCTACTGTAATCTTAGAAATGGATATTCTTGAATTCCCAGCTTAAATCTCAAACAGTCAGATAAAAATAAATAACGAAACCGACGGTTTTAGGGACAGCGCGCACATAAAATGTGCATGCGGCATTTACAGAAACACGCCTGCTCTGATGAGCGTGTTTTCTGTATTCCAATGTCGTTGTACTCAAAGATTGCCTGGATTAATTTCGATTTGATATAATAAATATTTGTTATTATTTTATTTATTAATTTGGAAATTCAACAGAACAGTTACATAAATACAAAAACAATAATGAGTAACAAATAAATAAAAAAACAGGTAATTGTAATATTCAATTTACAAAATTTCTCATATATCGTTAATTGTTAAGAGAGGCGGGAGGAAGAAAAAGGGGAAAAGGGAAAAATCAAAGCTCAAGTCCAAAACAAATAAAGTTAAAATCGAGACACACTACGATATGAACATCGTTTTACTTTGTACTATGTACGCGATCGTAGTGCTGACAATGTCGAGTAGAAAATGTCAAAATTCCCATATTCATCGTTGACCAATTTTGATAAACGATAAATATAGGATTTACCATCTGAAAAGAAAAACCTCAGATATACTCTTGTTAATCTCAAAATTATGTGATGATACTTAAATATTAACGAGAATGATGAATGGATATAAAACTATATCTCAACTTTGAGAAATTGCAACTGAATACAAGAATTTGGACGTAAATTATTTTTCCAATAATAAAATGATGTTTTCAGTGTCTTGAATTCACGCATTATCCTTAACAAAATTGCTTTTTTACGGAAGAAAATATTAATGTAGGTAAATGCATTTTTAATTCATGAGTACAATGATTTTTCCCGGTGTACTCATGAAACATTTAAAAAGATTATTATATTCTTTTACACATACAGAGTAGATATATGCAAAGGTTTGTGCATTCATTGTAAGTTAAGAAACATTAGATTTACAGCATCATTTGTAAGAAAAAAAATCTCTTATTTTCATCAGCTTATCTAAAATGACATATTTTGTTGTTGCTGTAGAAAAAGTCAAATATTTTTGATAATTCATCTTATTCTTAAATGAAGCTTGAAATTTTTATGCTTTTTCTCGGTTTCTCAATACTCCAATATTCGAATTATCTCTGTATCAAATGAAAATAATTTTATATGGGTGCATACTAATATTTCTCTAAATAAATACATTTAATTAATAACGCGCGCTTTTCGCCGACGCAATAAGAATATTTATTCGTATATCCATCAACTGGAGGTCGTACGACAATATAAGACACGTGCACGATAGGCCAGAAGCACTAAAGGCGAAATGGATGGCTTTTAGAGCAGTGTGATCCAATGCACATGTTTCCCGAACTGGACACAGAGGACTTGACCTTAGCATATTTTTGGACAACAGTTAACGAGCTCACAGATACACAGCAGCATCCGAAACATTACAAAATCATATATCGAGAAGAACATCATTAGCCTTGGAATTCAGAAACAGAAAATTGACTCATTAGTATGAAAAACATGCACTAATATTCATGAAAATGTATGTGCGTTTTTTTTCGAATTATACCAAATTTTGAAATGCCCTAATTGCTCATTAAAATTCGTACTTTTGAAATGAATATAGATAATAGTTTTATTTCTGCTTTAGAATCCTCGTAGATCAAGAATCAAAGCTTTAATAAAATACTATTTAATCGACGATGGTATATGTATATATGTAGTATATTTGTAGAGTATTCTGATATACATAAAGTACTCTAATATGGACTATTCTGAACTTGTCTTTGATACAAATCGATATTCTATCAAAACATTATCAAGGGTAGGATTATTTACAGAAATATGGGTTAAAACATTAATTGTGCAAAACGTTAAACGCCGGTATTCAATGAGCCTGTAAAATTTTTGACCTTGAAAAAATAAGTCCAATAAGAAAAACCAATTCTTGTCTTCTGAATCCTACCTAAATACAAATAAAAACATATTTCTGGTTACTTACACGCACAAAAATGGATACATATTTTCACAAAGTGACAATATATGGAAAGTACATAAAAATCTATCGCCATAATTAAATTATATAAAACAGTATTTCAACTATAACCATTGATTTGTTTTTTTTTTTTATACACTACCCAATGGTTTAGTTTCGTAGTATATTCGCAATTACATTTATAATTATTTTTCTTCTTCTAACCCTTATCCGCACCCGATGATGCATAGGGCACTTCATCGTATAGATGCAGTGTTATCTCCATTGTTACATGAAGACAGCCTTGTCTTCACTTGATCATTCCTGCGCCTCAGAGACAAGTCCGGGGTAGTATTAAATATATATTAGAGTGTCAAATCACTTATATTTATTTATAAATGATTTACAATGAATCCATGGAACAGGTGCATAATTTTTATATCTTGGAAGCATGTTAACAATGGATGGAAAAGTGAATAGTGATATTGAGAGAAGAGTGAATGCAGGGAATAGTAAGTGATAATTATTAGTTTAAATTACTATAATTATCCATGTATAACACCATATTATATCAGATGAGAAAAATGATACAAAAAATGACGTTTGAAATTAGGTGGTACTGTTGGTAAAATCAAACAAAAATTTAGAATTTAACCAATACTACTCGTAATTCGGTTATGATATCCTAGATGTATAAGTCTGATTACGTCACATTTGTGTGATTTATGATCGAGCAAACACACCGTCAATGCAATTCAGAGTCATGTCCATCGCTCGGCGAAGATAAGGTATTAATAAAAGAAATGTTTAAAAAGTAACCGGGTTGATGATATATTTTTGTGAGGTGAATTGCCTAGAATATTTAAAATATTTTAATTGTATCCAAGTGCCTCCCAAATCTAGATTATCTCCAATTAGGAATTATTTTGTACGTTATTTATCTCTACATAGAAGAAAAACAAAATTGAAGTCTGGGCATTTACAGGGTTTACGAACGTTTAAGTGATGACTTTACATACGTGTAACATTCACCAATTCTACCCTGATTGACACCACATAATTCTTTAAACTACTGTGTTTCGAATTTGGTCAATATATCTAGAAGTTTCAAGAATTTGAGTGGTGTGGTTGTCAATGTAGGGTAGAATTGGTAAATGTTACACGTGTATAAAGCGATCACTTAAATCAGCATTGACGCTCGTAAGCTCTGTAAATGCCCAGACATCCATATTTTTCTTCATCTATGTTGAGTTGTCAAAAATATTCCCTCGAATATTTTTGGTGGCCAATATATTTTTGTACGTATGTCATTTGAAATATTGACAATAATGTATTATTTCAAGTATTCGAGTGGGTGTTACTTTATTAAATGTATTTTATATACCTACGTATTTTACTAAATCTCTGTCAATTTACTGGACTTTCTAAACATTTTACATCCATTTTCTCGATAACTCCTGTCTCAGAATACGTCACAACATTCCTAATATAAATTTGTGAACGAATAGCCAATGAAAATTATCACATCTTCATATAATATTAATGATTGTTGCATATCAGTTCTTTTTTAACGTCTTTTTATTTCCCTTTGATCACATCAATAGCAAAAAAAAAATACGTGTAAGTAAGAATAATAATGTAATGATAATAATAAATGTATATAAAAATATATTATTTTATCTAATATTTTCTAAATAATTCAGCTTATATGTATTTTTTAATCAATTTATCTTCACGTTAAATTTGATCCAAAACGAATACATACACAAAGCATGCACTTTAAAATTTTAACAAGTTAGGTCACTTAACAGGGTAGCCTTTAAAATTTTTATAAGTGACCTAGCGTTTGGGAATGTAAATTTCAATATCTATCTAACAGTTGAAAAAATGTCGTTTAATATATCTTTTTGAAAAATTGTCAAATGTTATTTATTCCCCACAAAAGTTTTAGGTTTCTTTGGATAACAGCTACATCCATCGTAATGTAAGTTGCAAATAGAGAACATCCTATAATGTCCTAGAAAGTCCTTGTGTAGTAATAATATATGAAAAAATGTTTGAGCAGACTTTTAATTTATTTATAGTGTACTATAAATAGTACTTATAGTATTTAGTATACAATGAAACACTCGAGATATTCAGGAAAATTTTCTCCCTTGTGCTTATTGAAAAAAAAATACGATTGAAAAGAGTAGGTACAATTTCATAATGTACTATAACATTTCATAAATATTTTAATTATGCATGCTCAATACAAAATTTTAAGGAATAAAAACGATTGACTTTTCTATTTTATTTAAGATTGCGCTTAACAAAAACTGTAGTTTAAAAACCAAAAATATACACGTTATTTTGAAAAATATTATTAATTTACTAAAGTACCTCATTTGGGAATGTGAAAAATTAATATTTTCGTTTATTTATAAAGCTTGATTTATATGAAATTATAATTTATTGACCAAATGTTATTATGTGGATGCCCTTATGTAGATTTTTTTCTTAACTTTTAATTATTTTGCATTTCACAATATGTATATTATAATTACAAGTACAAAAAATATATAATATCAATACAAAAAAAGATCACACAAAGGCACGTGTGTAGGTATACATTATATTTTAGGTTATAATAAAAGGCACTGGCAAGAATACAAAAGATATTATCAGAATTAAAATAGTATTAAAAGTGCTAATATAAACTACAAATGTTTGATTTTAAACAGAAAACAAATAATTTTAGAAATTCAAAATAGAAAACAAAAAGACGAAAATGAAAAAAGATAGCAAATATGTACTATATGAGTATGTGTTTAAAAGAAGAAGGTTTTTTTTAATCAATAATTTAAGCAAAATTTTAAATCGAAAAAACTTAGATAATTAATGTCTAATATATAGTCATTGCGTAGTGAATTAAACAGTTTCGGAGTGAAAAATGAGTGTCTGGATTTGCAAAAAGGGTTTTCTAGTAAATTATTAATTCTTTGGCTACACTCAGATTTTCAAAGACTTCCCTCTTAATTTTGAACATAATACCATAATAAGTGTATTATTATTTGAACATATTATAAATGATTGATTTGCATAATATGGCATTCGTGTTCAATGACACACTTTTCAATGAAGAAGAGGTGCGACCGATTTCATTTTTAACAATTGAAATAAAAGTTGATAACACAAAGGGAAACCTTCATTGTTATATTGACACTTTAATTAATAATAATCTACTCCTTACGAAGAAGGTTACCTCGTCAATCACTTATATGTACTTAATAAAATAAAGTTTTATTATACTTTCAATACAATGTTGCGATATGGAACTATGGAAAATATGTTTACAACTGTAATTGATTGATATCGTAGAAAATTAAATTTGTAATCTCGACAATTCAAGTTTTTTGCCATTCAAATAAGTTTTTGAAAAATTGAAGAGATGGTTTGTAAATATTCAAACACGAACTGGTATGAATACGTCTATTTTTTCCTTTCTACAGTTGTGTTAAATAGACAAAGAATCGAAAAAAGAAAAAAATTGAAAAATAACACATTTTTTTGTTTTCACCCCAGTTCCTATTATTTAACTGAAAGTATTTGTGTTTTATCGAAAAAGAATGGAAAAAATTAAAGAAAAAAGATTTAAAAAATTACATATTTGTTGTTTTCTCATCAATATTTTTTAACTTTAAGTATTTCGATACAATTGAATTATGAAGTATATTCTCTTCCAATAGGACACCACAGACGCATCGCTGGTATACGAAGTTTTATGCTTACGATATAATATGATGCTCAACCGATTTATACATAAAATGCATTGTACAACTTACACAAAACTTAGAGCCCTAGAAATTGCTCTGCCCTTCGTTTTCTCTTCCATAGCACCTGTTTTTCCTTTTCCATTTCATTTCCTTTAAAACAGCAATGTCCTTGACAGTGAACTCCTTCACTTCCGTCACTTGCATCCCTTTGAAGATACTTACCTCTTATATCCATGAATTTGGAGCACACTACCGCTTACTCGGCTTTCATATCTATAATCCGGAACGATTTATATACCGCACGGGCGCGAATTGGAGCCAGAAAAATGTCATTTTACAGCCCCCTTCTACTATGTTTATGGATATACAATACAAACAAACACCTGTATTCTTTATATCAACTCTTATGGCGTTATTTTAAACCTTCTTAACAAATTTTAAATAAGATTTAACAATAATTTTTTAATTGAATTAAAATTTATTCTAGAGACGGGTACGTCTCGAAACCGATTTACGAAAATCTCAGTGAGTTTAGTTTTATACTAACATTACTAACATTTTTCTTAAAAAATATTAAAAGTAAAAAAGATTAACAACAAAGTAAATGCCATTAATATTAAAAATGTCAATAATATTAAAATGTAATTAAATATATTTAAAAAAAAAACAGAGTGTTATAGATATATCATTTGCATATATTTTTATCAAAATAACATTGTTATTATAAAATATTTACGTATAAAAATAGTTTTTAAATATTGCGAACGCAGATAGTAGTCCGTAAGCTACGTTTTTTGACGATATCGATATTATTACACAAACTTTCGACATTTTAAAATGATCCTCGTAGTTTATTTGTATTTTATATAATAAACTCGAGCTGAAATAAATTACAAATTTTTCACATAGAAATAAAATACTTAAAATATTTTGAGAGTACAGGGAGAGAAATTATAAATCACTGTTTCGTATTCTCAAAGAATAAATCTATCTTAGTAGTTGACACAGATTTTTTAATTTTTTAAAATTGATTGTTGGTGAATATAAAAAATAATACTTTATTACTGATATTTTTTCAAATCAACCATATTCAATCATTAGTACATCCAGGTAATGTAAAATAATGTGAGTGTTAAATTATTAAAAAATAAAATAAGGATATTTGCTTTTGTATACAGATACGTATGTATAAAAAACCACAACAAAAATCACCTAAATGGTGTAAGTCTTTCGAACTTGAATATCCATGATGTGCGAATTTGAATGTCATCATTAAAACAGATATTTTTAACATATCAAACAAATTATATAATTGGTTCATCCAGGCAATGTAAAAAGTTGCGAGTGAAAAATTATTTTAAAAAAATGGATTTAGGCTCTCGTGTACAGTTACGTATGTATAAAAATCAACATAAAAATGCTTAGATGGTGTAATTTGTAACTTGAATGTCCACGATGTGCGAATATAAAGGTCATCATTTCAACTCATATTTTTAACATATCAAACAAATTATACAATCGGTACATCCTAGTGTTGTAAAGTAATCAGAGTGAAATAAAACAAAGTTAAATTTTAATTATAGAGTAAAATTGTTAACAATAAAAAAAGGATTTTAATTCTCGTGTAGAGATTTGTATGTATGAAAAAAAAATAAAAAAAATGCCTTGTTGGAGTAAGTTGTTTCAACTTGAATGTCCACGATGTGCGAATTTGAAGGTCATCATTATAACTGATATATTTAACATACTAAACACATAATATTACTGGTACGTCCAAGCAATGTTAAAAATTGTGAGGGTAAAATAATAAAAAGGATTTTGGCTCTCCTAAACAGATATCAACAATAACAAATCTTTTTGTAGGTGTTAGTTATTTAAGCTTGAATGTCCACGATGTGCAAATTTGAACATCACCTATCGAATGCGAAATTTATACGATAAACTATTAGGCGAGATTATTAAAACTGATCGTCTAGCGCGGAGTGAGTTCCTTGGCACAGGACGAATTGGCCGACGCGGACGAGGATACATGTGAGCGTTCAGATGAAATCTCCGCACGCTGTTGAACATCACAGGGTTCGGGCGCGGTCCAGCTTGGCTAAGCGATGACGAGTCTCCCGCGCCGCACTCTGCAGTGACTGGGAGGGCGATGAGTCTCCTCTCGAGAGATGGTCTGCTGCGTACTCTGTGACGAACGCGCGCTGAGAGTACACGCACTATTCTGCGAGCCTGGATCAAGTGGAAATTCAGGGTACGTAACATTTTGTAACGATTAACACACTAAGTAAGTTTGTTAATTAAATGTTATGTATCTGGAAAGAAATAAAATGAAATATTAATACAGGATAAAATATGTGTAAAAAAAAGCGTCTGAAATGACTTTTGCATAAATAATATTTAGCAATACCGAAAATTCTCAAAGTTCATGTTAATTTATTATGTAAAGTATTTTTCATTCACTAAAATATTCTTAAAGATCAATTATGTTATTATTTCAATCATGTTACACATTTAAACACATGTGGCGATCCTCATACAAATATACTAATTTAAAATGTAAAAAAAATACCTTAATATATATTTATCATGTGTGGGTAGATCTGAATAAAATTTTATAAATAAATGTTGTGAAATACGACCTCGGCACGGGATACTTTAGTGAGGGCACATTATTTGATTAAACAAACTGCAAAACAGTAAAAGGTTAAAACCTCGTTAGAAACATCGTTAGAAGAATTAATGAAACAATCAAAACAATAATATAAAAGCAAACCCTTTTTTTTAAATATCAGGGTTTGTCATTTAAAGAAAAAGATGGAAAGTGTTTAAATGTGTGTTAGCAATGTACTAAAGAGAATTATATTTTTTTTATTTCGATTTCGAAGCTAACCGCGTCTTTATCAAGCGGTTAGCTTCGAAACCGGTAGACATTATAATTAAATTATAATAAAATATTAATAGTGATTTTAAAACAAAGTTACATTTTAATTATAAAATGGAAAATCACAAAGTTAGTGCTTAAAATATAAATTATAAAGATAATTTATTCAAAATAAGGCTGGTTTGACGGTTTGATATTTGTACATGGTACATTTTAACGAAAACGTGTATTATGCTTGTACAGATCTTTAATGAAACCAAGCCTAAGATTCCTATGTGATGAATCCAATATTATGTGGAGTGTATTTTTGATTTCATATATTGGAAATAAACTGAAAGATATCATATTAATTTCAGAGTTTATTGTTATTAATTAATAGTATCAGATAAGTATTTTTTGTAAAATTTTGACAATTTCTTAGTTTATAATACATGTAACGTAATTAAGTACACCCGATAAAGTTTCTCACACAATCTTTATTAATTGGAGATTTAAAAGCATACATATTATAATATGACGTTGATTTAAAGTAAAACTAATCTCATTCATATTTAAAGCATTATTTGTGATTTTCTATTTTATAATTTAAACCAGTATAAATATTTTATTATAACTTAATTATAATGTGTACCGGTTTCGAAGCTAACTGTTTCTTTATCAAGACTGATTAATACTCAAATTTATAAAGAAGCGGTTAGCTTCGAAACCGGTAGACATTACAATTAAGTTATTTAAAAATATTTGTAGTGATTTTAAAATAAAGTTACATTTTAATTATAAAAAAAAAACTAATCATTTATAGAAAAGTAGCCCAGATTTCGGTTAACCATGTTATAAAAAATACCATTTTTTAATTAATATTTTTTGAGTTTCATCTGATATTTAACAAATTTATTCCATGAAAAAAATTGAAGAGGGCAGAATTTGAAATTTTGGGGGATCGACAATTCGAGTATCATCAATCAGCATGAATTGCACTCATTCAATGTCACTGCGGGTGCGGTGTGGCGCACACATTATCTCTGATACGGATAATGAAGTCCTAACATAAAATCTGAAAATTTCAACATAATGATTCCTCTTCATGGAATAAATTTCCAAAATTTGACTATACAATTTCATCGGTTTTATTAATGGAAAAGATTTTATTTAATTTCATTGTGCACTCTCCGTTTGATTTTCGATAATATTACTGGAGTATATTACTATTGATGTTCAAAGATCACTTTGCCATAGTGTATTGATCAGATCCAACATAATTAAATGCAGATTAAATTACGAATTCAGCCAAAATGCGTTCTCTCTTCTTCTTTTTACATACAACGTTTTGCAGCTCATTCTGATGATGAACAGTAAAATGTTGAATGATAGATGTTCGAATGGTGAAATTAGGAAAAAATGCAAGGTTGAGATAAGCATTGTCGATAAAATTAAGAAAGGTGAATTGGGATGGTTTAAGCATCTGAATCAAATGAGTGAAAAAAGAATAGAAGAAAGAATTGATGAAGCGAATGTGGTTGGTAATATAATCAGAAAACACCAAAAATAAAATTGAACTTGGAAGTGGTCATGTCAGAAGTCGGAATATTCGGTGGGTATGTGTGAGAAGATGCATGAATGTAAAAGAGGCGAAGATTATTAGCAAAGAAACGTTGGTGAGGCATTCGATTATCTCTGCCTAACCCCGAGGGAAGCGGCGTTAGGGAATGTTAGGCATTTCTTTTTAAATTGAATTATTTTGAAATATTTTTTCTCGAATGTTTTTATCGATACTTTGTGGCATATTATATTTTTACCGATTTCGACAAGTACCTTATCATCTTCAGGGACAGATATGACATAAAATGTGGAAAGAATGCAAGGCTGGGCATTATCGACAAAAATTAAGCATTATGCGTTGAGATGGTTTGGATTGGACATGTGGAAAGAAACAGGAATGAATGACAAAACAAATTTATATGGTTAGTGCAGTAAACAAAATGACCAGAGGATGACCAAGGAAAAATTAGCATAGTAAATAATATTGAAAATATTTGAATGTGGTCAGGTCAATAGTTGGAATAATTGCAGATACTTTTGAGTAGATGCATGAATGTATGAATGCATTGCAAAGACAGAGTGGTGTGACGTTCTATTCTCCCTGTCTACCCCTGTAGTGAAGTGGCTTGATGTTGAGTTAGTTAGTTAGTCAATAGATGATTTATTGTAATATGTTACGTTCAAGCACAGGCCTCTGAATATTTTTAAATTTTTTGACAAATAATACCCAATACACAATATACATTTTCTTGATAAATTGGTTATAAATTATCGTCGTCGAAAGATCAATATCAATAATAGTTATTCAACTGAATTTATAGCTATTGTTTATTGTTATTACTCTCGTAATCATTGTTACAAATGTGAAATGAGGTTACGGATATTAAATCATCCCAGTTTATCCGCGAACGGTTAAAGTCTGATTTTATTACAATTTGGTATGACCGAATTGTAATACAATCAGACTTGACAAGTGATGACCGAAACAATTGAATTATAAAAATTGTCAATGATATTAGTAGATAACCACTCACCGAGATTTTTATATCTACCGTTTCGAGACGTTCCCGTCTCTTCGTCAGGACAATCACTACCACAGCATGCAAACAATACTACCCTTCATTACCGTAGCACTATTAACACAATTAAAACTACACAAAATGTCACAAAAAAACACATGCGATTTTTGGTCGACCCGAATACTAATACGCGCTAAAGGTTTCAGCACAAACATGCGTTAAACATGCACTAGGCTCGGTAGACATAAAAATCTCGGTGAGTGGTTATATACTGATATTATTAACATTTTTTGTAAAAAAATAAATAAGTAAAAATGACTAACCAGAAAGTAAATGCTTTGAATATTGATAATATTGAGAATAATATAAAAATTGGTTTAGTTTATCTGGTTGAGATAGTTTTTACTCTCTTTGTAAAACCTCAAATTAAATGTAAAAGTAGATGTTCTCAACTTTACGTATTTATTCTGCATTGGTTATAATTTATTTGCTTTCAGGTAGCATTTATGTATAGCTCCAACCCAATCATATTTTAAAAAGTTATATAAAGATAAGCTTGCCAGATTTCTAAAATTTTCGACTGGGAAACTGGAATGCCCCAGTGTACAGTACCTACAGTGAAATAAACGTCAAAGTAATTATCATAAGTAATTCTTCATAGTTAGTAATTTTTAGACATTTTTTCATCTACAATCAGATTAAGTTTTTACCGGGACGTGTAGTAAACCGGCCGGGATATCGGGATTTTGTCAGAAAACCGAGACTGTCCCAGCCGAATCGGGACTTCTGGCAAGCCTACATAAAGAAAGATAGTCTTACGTATCAGATGCCTTTATTGGCGTAATATTATTCATTTAAAATCGGATTGTCAAACGGTTTTGATGTGAACCACTTTTACCATATTAAATAATTATATGAACAATATTAATATTTAATATTATTTTTACTAACCTTTCCATTCAAGGTAATAATCCTTATTCAAGTTAATAATGAAAATAATATAATTTTATGCAGTTAAAAAATCAAAGGTCACTCATGTAAAATA
The DNA here is from genome assembly GCF_059751285.1 of Brachycentrus maculatus. Classification (NCBI taxonomy): domain Eukaryota; kingdom Metazoa; phylum Arthropoda; class Insecta; order Trichoptera; family Brachycentridae; genus Brachycentrus; species Brachycentrus maculatus. The sequence goes on from NW_028281227.1 coordinate 279,043, forward strand.
TTTATTTGTAAAAACGTTCTTTTATCAAATAAACAAATTGGCAGGTGGATACGAAAAAATAAAAAAATAAAACTATTTAAGAACTGTTTTGAAATTATTATATAACTGTGTACATTTGTGAAAAATTTACCAAAATCGTTTAAATTGGTACTTGTTTTTTTAAAATGTTCACGCAGATACTGAAATCTTATTTTAAGAATTTCATTATAAAGTTATTCGTATATTTTTGAGAACTTTTCATTTAAAAAAATCATTTAATGTAAATAATTAAGGAAAAATTCAAAGCATTTCGTATAATGTCCACGTGGGTACCTAAATCTTATTTCAAGAAATTCCATGTTTGTAAACTGATTCGTATACTTTCAAGAACTTTTTATTAAAATATATTTTATTTAAGGTAAATAAAAAAGGAAAAATTTAAAGAATTTCATTTATTTTATTTTGGTAGGTGCATTATCTTTATCAGAAATAAGTATTAATTTATTAAACGGATGTATACATTTTTTTGTTATTATCGTGTCGTAGCTAGCACACGCAGCAGTTCATGTCATAGCATACTTGAGCCTGAAAAAAGAGTTTAAAAATAAATACACAAATTGTTGAAATGTATATTGTAGGTATGGATCAAAGATAAACTAAAAGTTATAAAAATACTCACAACATCTCTTCTGTCTACAGGAACATAGCACACAGCTGGGTTCGTCAAATCGTTCGCCATGTCACACAGTGCAGTTGGCCGGTAGTATCTCACGGAGTTGTGGACGATCAAGGGCACGGCAGGACAGTTGCAGGGTGGCAATACTGGACAGAAGGGCGGATAGGGCGGCTCCGGGATAAGAGGCATCCTGGGCTTGGGAATACACGGCTTCGGGCAGGGCGGTAGAACCGGTTCCAAGCAGCGGATCGTGCGCCTAGAGCAAGGCGGAGGCGACAGAGGCCTACAAGGACTGCAGCAAGGCAACAGAGGTGGATATTCTTTGCACTTTAGGTCTGGAATATGTCTTCTTTTGCATTCTTCAGGTGCCCATCTTGGAGGACAACAACGGGGAAGCACTGGGAGAGGCAGGGGATCTTCGACCCTCGGTTCTCTCTTGCAGCAGTTTACACGGGGATGCAAAGTCGGCCACGACGGTGGACATGGGCAGCAAGGAGTTGAACAAGGAGTATAACATTTAAAAGTTGATTTTGGCGCTGGTGGAGGTCCAGGGCAGCGTCTCTCTGGCTCCGGACAACAGAAAGATATTGGTCGGCACATCGGAGGACACTTTGGCTTAGGACAAGATTTTGACTTACTCGGACTCATAATTAATATTTTTTTTCTTTATATGATATTTTTAATGAATTTTCTTAAACACTTTTGTATATTTTTTTTATTTTTTCAAAGATTTTAAATATTTCTATTACACGAAAAATTTTGACATCTTCACGAAAACCGCTTATTTTTTTTATGAAATTAACATACCTTTTGTTTTATAATTCAATTGAAAATTTTCAAATCCTCGATGTTTGAATTTGACAATTTGTTCCAGCTCGAAAAACGAATGAAGCGCATTATTTTTTTGATCACTTGGTACAGAAAATTCTCCGAGTGAAGTTGAAAAATAAAATGTAGAAAATTAAAAAAAAAAGATAAAATAAAATACAAAAAACGAAGTTATCTAAATTGTAACAACGCGATAATTTTTAGTTGGTGAGGAATAAGACTTACATAATAAAATGTCTATTATTATTTGCGGAACTGAGGCGATTGCTCCCGCTAGAGAGGTTTGCCACAGACCTATCAAGCCATTTCCAGTGCGGGTAAAGCCTTTGCGTATTCCACCTCCAGAACCGACTGTGTTCGCTCCATCACGTCGATGCTGTTACGATTTGCCCTGCAAAGCGGCCTGTTTCAACGCCCCAGCTTGCACCAGGCCATCAGGAAGATACGAGTGTAGCCCTGTGTTTCCTGGAAGATGCCCTCCTCAATCTCCAAAGTGTCCTCACTACTACAGGATGGACAATCCAAGAACACCAGGGATGTGCTATCCACCAACTGGCTGTGGCTGTTTATGAAAATTATAATAACGGTTAATTTAGTAGCAAATTTAAGTATACAGCATGCATTAAGAATGACGTAAAATTCATTGAAACAAACTCTTCGTAAAAAAAAATTGGTATATATTATAATTTGTAAATAAAGGTATCACTTTCTTATTTTTCAAACATGTGTTTTTTTATGTAGTGATATTGCAAATATGTATTTCTCAAAAAAAAAAAAATATGTATATTTTTATTATTTTTAAAATTACTTAAATTTCACACTATTCATATGAGCCTAAGTGGCTCATGATTAAAAATAGGTATAACATAGTGGTTGAGTGGGTTCGAACTGTTTTTTTTTTTAATAAAGTGTTTTGGTATTGATGTTACATTTTCGCAAATGTTAACAATTTCGGAATAAACAAACATATTTAACCGAATACATCAGAAATCTGGGAACTTGCTTACGTTTTTTCACGGATTATTTGATAAAAATATATTTTGAATTTTTGACAGTACCTGACGCGACGCCTTTTATATTACTGCATAGATCACAGCAATGGCGATGAGGTGGTTACCAATTACACGAGTGCATAGATCTAAATGACTAGTCAGTCCTACGTTCCACATTCTTTAATCTTAAATCAGAACTCCTAAATTCAACAACATATTGGCAGAATAGAGATGACATAAATTAGGAGCTTAGAGTAGAGGTAATAAATTATATGAAGCAAAGAAATTAGAAAGAATAGTAGGTTAAAAAGGAGAACACCAGTGATCGCTAAGGCACTTAAGACTGCATACCTGTTTTCGTTTAAGTTAGTTATTCAACGTAATTTAAATTATTTAAATAAATGTTACCTTAAAAATAAAACATATTTTAAAAATATAGCTTCTCTATGATTTTGTTTAAATAATTCAACCATAAGCTGTTAAAAAGAGGCGACAAATTAAAACAACGAGTTTTTCATAAAGACGGATTTCTTGGTTAATTTATTTGGATGAATACATTCTTAAGTTGGAACACACTGGAAAATCAACTTTTTCTTATTATGTTGAACTTAAAACATCGTTGAAACTGGTCTCAGATTTAAATAAACCAACTTACAAGACAAATAATCGTAAATATCACAAATAAACAGTACACCTACTCAACTTTTTTGGGAACAATCAACGAGAACACGTGTGTATTATGTATTTTCCTTTGGAGATCTACCGATTTCTAAGTGATATTGTATAAATACGATATATAATTTATGACAAGACGTAATCAAAGTTCGATTGTGTGGGCAGAATGATGATAAATCAAAGTCGATAAGACTTTTTAGTGAAAAATTATTCAAATTTTCGTTTGAAGAAATGTTTAGACACTTTTTGTCATTAAATAATATCAATAATATTATATTTAAGGCTTTTTAACTTTCTGATGTTGTGAGAAACCCATTATTTTACAATAATTTTCATCTTTGTGAATAAAAATGCAACAGGTGAGAAGTAGTTAATGCTATTTTTAAAAAGTTTTTTGGACCACTATGGTAGCTCTATCTGTTGAACGTACACCAATACACCTTTGCCCATAGCGGAAAGCTTGCATTTTGGCACTGCTGTCACTTTTTGCTTGCATTTTCAATATTTTCCATTTTATTTTTGTTTTATTGCTTTTGGATGCTTATATTTTTATTTACTTCTATATTTTATAGCTACTTACAAGGATTGTGAAATCAAACATTCCTTCTTTTCCATTTGACCAGACTGAGTGACAACAACGCATATCTAGTTAAAAATAAGTATTTAATGAATAAAATAAAAAAAACAATACATTGATTTTACTATTTTTGTCATTATTTAAACAGAAAATGAACAATTGATATTATTTAAAAATCAATTTTTTATAATCTGCTCAAATGTTAAATATTTTCAAAGATTTTTGTCTTCGTATAAAGTTAATTTTGTGACTAACCTGTTGCACTCAAATAATTGTTTATTTCTAGGGGGTTGTCCGATGGATATTCTCTATTTATATGTCTAAGAAGCTAGGATAGGGTGCAAGAAAAGGACACACCCGCTTTTATCCCTTTAATAAATGAGTTTTGGGAAATTGTAACCCGAATTTTGGTTATTAAAGATTTATCTTCCCATGTGACGCCCCCTACAGTGGCATTCTTATGGGAAGACCAAAACCGAAGAAGAATTTAGCGAGTGTGAATGCATAAATTTTATCTTCATTTAAATCTACAGAATACAAACTATGCTTTTCTCTCCTATTTTTTAAAAACATATAAATGTAGCGTCGTATTGGAAAAATTAGATATGGAGAATAGAAAAGAGGGGAAATTGATTTTATTTTTTGTTTTATACGTTTATACGCAGGTATACAATTTTTTTTATTGAAAATGTTTTTAAAAAGCAATTCACATGCATTTTTGAGAATTTAAATAGTATTTTGATACATATTTTCACTAAATATATATTTTTATAGGTAATTTAATAAAGTATTGTAATTTGATTTGATTATTATTTTTGATAGTAGGTATGTAAAATTTATTTTCTTTTCAATTTATTATTTTTTCAATATCTAAAACGCATAGGATCTTACTCAAATATATTTATTTAACGCATTGATATGAATCATTAGATTATATTTGTATTACTCGAAATATACTTTTTTAACTAAAAAAGATTTTTCATTAATACTAAAAACATTCGATTTGTTTGTATATATTTGTATTACACAGTTTCAAAATAACGTGGTCACCCTATCGGACGTAGTAAAGAGAAGGGACTGTCAAGTAAAAGGTGAGTTAGGTTAGACAATAGGTTGAATCGTGGAAGGGTAAACCTTATATCAGTCGTACTAAATTTATTTTCATTCATTAATTTGATTTTTTTTACAAAAAAGGACTTCCGGACTTGGACATATCAGAAAAACCTTTTTAAAAACATATACGTATAATGTACATAAAAGTAAAATGTACGTGTATGAGTTACCAGTGTATGTCCTTTATTTTTATGTTTTATTTCACACATAATAACAAATTATAAAATAACAATAATGTCCCCCTCACTGAACTCTCCCGTGGCGAGAGAATATTTTACAATATTTATTTATAAAATTAGAAAGTAAGACAATTGTGTATGCAATTAAATACGACATGGCCAAACGATACGATCTAGATCAGATCAACCCATTTTCATTATCTATTTATGAATAAGTAGCTCTTATTTATTTGGTTTCTTTTTTTAATTGACTTTGTGGATTGTGTAAGATGACAAATTTATTGCATAATAATAAATGTTTTTTTTTATACCAAAGGAGGTACGAGTATGTGCTAGATTTTGTTTAGTATGTTTTCATTCTTGTAGTTCTATGTACGTTACAAAAATTCGTTTTAATTTTCAATTAGGATGCAATGTTAAATAACTAAAAAAAACTCTTGAAAGGCATAGAATCCAAGGTCAAAATACAAACTGTTTGTATTTTCAACTGTCGTTAAGAATATTTATAGTTCTCGAAACCAGTCTTAGATGAAGAAGAATATGAATAGGTCTGGGTATTTATAGGGCTAACGAACATCCTAGGCTTGGTTTAGTGATCACTTTACCCACGCGTAACATTCAGCAATTCTACCCATGATTAAAACCACACTACTCAAATTTTCGGAACTCCTAGATGTATTGATCGAATCTATAGCACAGTAAATCAATGTTGGAATAGGGAATATTAGTCATGTTAATATTAAAAAGCTCCAAAAGTTGTCTCATACGTAACTGTTTTTAGTATAACCATTTTATTGTTTAAATTAATTTTCTTACGTTTATATTGAAATTGAAAATAAATTTTGTTTGATTGATATTTGACTAACTGTGAATCGAATCTAAAGACTAGACCAGTGAGTTATGTAATAAATCGCGTATTTCCTTTTTCTTTTAAAGACTTCGTCCACTACTTACGACAGCCGCTACAAATAAATCGCATCCTTGCTGTCTCATTTAGCCCGAGGCTTGCGCCCTATCGTCCCGCGGGAATACATCTGTGAAAACTATTAATTTGGCCATTTCCAAATTACACGGCCGTTTGTTTGTCGGGGACGCCGGCGCTGGCCGTCGGTCCCCCGAGATCGCGGAGGGCCGTCACTGCCCATTAGGCCGCCGGGTCGGAAGCGGACGAACGGAGGCCAAACGCGCAGATGGGAAATCCGACGCTGGAACAACATTTTTTTAATAGGAAACATTATCGAAATCTTAGTATATTTTCATTCATTTGTACGATATTTTTTTCAAACCAGAAATGTTTTTTTTTTATGTTATTTTTTTTTCCTAGTACAAAAGTCTTGTTTTTTTAAAACATAAACTTGATGTAATAAAGCTATTAATATAATTTGACGAAATGGGGAAAAAGCGATATATGAGTAAATGATATTATTGTGATTTTTCGCTATTTTTTTTCACGGCCCTTACAAAGATCCGTGGCATAATTTTTTTTTATAAATAAATTGTTAAAAAATATTATTTTATTTTGACAATGTCTGGAGTTTTGAGGACATAACCCCTCCTTTTAAGGATGATAATCAGCTAAATATTTTTGTGTATTTTTTATTTTTTTTTTGTAACAAGAAACTCTTTATTTTTTCCCATTCTCGTGTGCCTAACATGCTCAAAACTATAATTTGACGGTTTAAAAACATTTCGTTACTTGATCATTTAGGACAGAACTACTCCAAAATCTAGAAAAGAAAAGTGATCAGAATCAACGAAATTGCGAAGAAGATTGTATGAAAGGTAGTAGTAGCATGTTTACTTCAGGACACTTACCTTATTGTGATAGTCTAATAAAACATAGAGTAGCCGGCTTCCGGGAGAGGATGATGAAGAACTCCAACCTCATAATAAAGATGCCATACAGATATGAACTGGACATGTCACAGCAATGGATGGCAGCGATCCGATTACTAGAGATCTGATCTGCTTACATCATATCTCTAGAATTACTACCAAATCTTTAAAATAAGAACTAGTGTGTGAAAAGAATCAACTGGCATTGCATATATGTATCCAAATTTTAAAAATTAATGCAATGTGTTCAATAATAGGCAGAATCGCGAATGTTACATCAAAATATAACGTGATTATTTAAGCAAGCGAAATGCCAGAAATACCAGTGAATCCTGGGATGCTCAGACTTCCAGCTTCTTTCATTTATAAAAAAAAACGATAGATGTTTTATCTCAAGTTGTGACACTTTTGTTATTAATATGGTAGGGTGAGTAATCCAGTGTCTGATAAAATAAAATAAAACTATTATGTCTTCTTAATGAACGCAACTGGACCGGGACTGATGATTTCAGGAGTTTTTCCAGATAGTTCAAGACAAGAAGGCCTTCGCAAGGGTGCAAACTAATATTGCAAGGAACGGATGAAATATGATATTTACACATTTAAAATACACAGATGACGCCTTATACAAAATAAACTTATTTTAAAATACTCGTACATAAATTACATTTAATAAAGCCAGAAAATTTTTCACGAATTTGCTAGATTTATTTAAAAGTGATTTTTTTCTTAGATCATACATTCTGATATTTGGCAAATGTGGTTTCATACACCATTTATCAAAAGATTTTAATCGCGATACAAAGATATTTCTGATACATGCACACAATGTGGAACGACATTAAACAGATTAAAATAAACGTATTGCATGGGTAATCTTGCAGATATTTTGGACCACGTCCAGAAAATTTATTATACATCATTGATCGGTAATATTAATAGAAAAAATTATATTTTATATGTAGGTACATACCAACAACTACAAAAAACACTTGCAGAATAATTAAGTTATTATTTATATTTTATTTCCTTTTAAAAAATTGTATATAAAAGACTAAGTTTCAAATTTTTAGTAGAGATATTTAATCGCCATCACTGCAAATTTTCTTGATAATTCACAAAGAAGATATTTCAAATAGAAAAACAGATTTATAAATTCTGTATCACTCATTTTTGTGATGAACTAAAAATAACACTCGTTTTGACAACTTTTAATTTTTTAAGATATTTAAAATTAGGTTCTGAACATTGTTTTTAATCACGTATCTAACCCAATGCCTAGAACCTTTGGCACTGAATTATTTAGAAACGAAGTTATCTTGATCATTAAATATACAATGTAAGGGTTATTTCAAGATCTTCCCCGTGCTTCACGTACCAGTTCAAGGTTATTATAAATAAATATTGAAAGAAAAATTACTTATATTTATATTGTTCCCCCCTGGAAATCGATAGCTAGACCTCCAGCACGGTAGCCAAAAGTACTAATGATATAGTACGGAGGCAGACTATTACATACAATAAGAATATTATGGGTGTTTGACATTTTTTACGAATTTAACATCACATATAAATTGTAGCCAATATAATATGTACGTACGTACACGTTAATAACCTATTAATCTTTATAGATAAATCGATAAATATCCTTACTGTATAAATAATAAAGGAGGTGCAACTAATAAAAGGACATGACGAACAAAATTAAGTACGTTAGATAATTCTTTTTTTTGTACAGAATACTTATGTGAATTATGTGAATATTGGTTATTTATGCACAGCTTTGTTTAACCGAAATATTTACTTTTCGTAAAAAAAAACCAATTCGGATTACAACAATGCTCATCAGTTTTTCTTTTTGTACACATTTTGTACGCACATTTCAAATGATTTTCCTCTTTTTTGAACATATATTCTGAAAACACTTGATCTTCAATTTATAATGCTGATAATGTACTCGTAATATAAACTTGAACCTAGATCGAAGCGTTATAACAGTTTCTATAGATGAAAGATAAACACGATTTCGGAATATTGTTTACCGGTAACTGCCTGAGTTTGTAGAAAATTTAATAAAATAATGAAATCGACATTTCAATGGCGATGGAACCTTTCACGCTGGAGAAACGCGATTCCCGACAAAAGAAGGCAAGCGACATTTTTATTTATTTATAAAATTGTTTTAAACCCTCTATGCATTTCCTACTCAGTATAATTTTACTACTACTGTTATATTGGTTACAAACATCAGTTTTCTTAACCTTAGATTACGGGACCTTCGTAAAATTTACGACGGACATCCTATTCGTGAGGAACACCGAGGAAACACTTGTAATTACAACTAGCATGTATGTTAACTATATTTCATGTTCTTAGTTTACACAAAGTTCTCAAAAATATGTTGCACTTAAAAAAAATTGTTTTCACTAAACGTTAATAGTGAATTTCTTGTCGTCGAAGGTACATTTAACGAGTATCGAGTTTAGCCCCGTATCGTCGATCATTAAAACAAGTCTAGCGTTCTATGGATAATACTAAAATGTAATAATATTTTTCACATAAAGATCTAAACATATCTAATAATTTAGTAATCTTTATGGTCAAAGCATAGTAGAGGATTTAAAAATGCGATTTTACAGTTTTTTTTTTTATATCAGCAGAAATAATTATCTTTTACATACTTGCAGAAAAGAAAACAAATGTTTTTAAAAAATTAATATTTCCATTTAATGCTTATCTATGAGTTAACTTTTTATATATGACACTAAAAATATTATCATTCACATAACAATAAATCATTTTATATTGTATTGTATGATAAGTTAAGGAAATCATAAATATATTTATTTTCCGTGAAAGTTCAAAATAAAATAAAAAATAATTACTTGTGAATTATTATATAGAAATAAACACGAATATATGACTAATTTTGAGTTTATTAATATAAATATGACTAATATCGAGAACTAAAAATCGACAGGTAAAAATATTGGTATAACATAAAAATAATAACAACATAACCATAGTTTGTAATTTTACCTATTCAGAATATCTTTAGTTCTCGAAACAGTTGTGTTTACACGAAGAAATTTAAAAAAATTAAAATAGTTTTATTTGTATATTTCAATCGTCATGTTATTTCACAAACTTAATGCCAAATCAATCAATTACTTAATATATTTTGTCCGTAGTTGCACATTTTAAACAAGAACTTCAAATTAACAATAATTAAATTATTTTCTTATAATCTTAATAAATCGTTCACTCCTTTCTACAACGTCAGATATCAAAAATCGCCCATTTTCAGTTGCGCATGTTTTTGGAATGCCCAGTTAATGTACTGTATCCCAGCAAAAGTGCCATATTTATAACTTAATATTTACCCGCTACAAGGCAGAAAGTGTTGTTTTTGCATTTTGAAAGAAAGGTATTATTTATTATTTTTTTAAATACACAAAATATTTTTTCAATGGATAAAAAACATTCAGGTTTGACCTAAAATGATCTGTTGCACAGTAAAAAGTTCAATAAGTGGCTTGACATTTATTTTTAATACATTTCATTGTATTTTTAAACTGTAAAAACGACCTCCTGAAAAATCGAGTTTTTTTATGTATGACGTTGTTGAAAGGAGTAAGCTATATGTTACTAGATACTACAATTTCATTCCTGGCAGACAATGTTGTATGTACGTATGTGGTTACTGTGCCCTGCCGAGAAGGTCTCAATATGCCTATGGGTTATAAAAACCAACCCACGCCAGAATTAAGCTTAATTGCACTGTATCCGCTTACTCAGCGTTTATCTGACGTTACAGATTTATATCCAAGGTGCAATGAACATGATATTAAATGTCACGTCCAAAAGCTGTACTAAGAAAACCACTAAAAACAAGAATTTCTCTTAAATCACTACCACGAATCATCAAAATCGAAAAAAACTCAACTTACTCACCGAAAAAAGACCAAGATAATATATCGTGATAAAAGTTATCTAGATCTTGCGTTTCAAAGAACAAACTAGAAACAATTAGTAATTGCTCAAAAGTGGGCTCTTGGTATTGGACTAGAGAATTCTTGTTTACTGATTTGGTATTACCTTTGAGTAGCAACATGGTTACTGAAATTATGAAAAAGTGTCAGGTTGTGGTCCCGTGGTTAGTGTCGTGGACTCTTAAGCCAGAGTTTCTCGGTTCTAACCCACTCTACCACAATTTGACACCTTTTTCTAATAATGAGCCGCTTAGGCTCACAGAAATAGTATGAAATTAACATATTTGTGTAAATAATAAAACACAAATATATATCTTTCATTTAAAAAATTATAAAATATATAAAAAATTACACATTTCAATAAATACCATTTTTGTTTTTATAAATGTTAACACGACAAATTTTGAGAACTACAAAAATATATATAATCTTTATAAAATATATTTAGAACATTGTTTTTAACTAATATTTCAAAAGTATTTTCCTCCAACTTGTTTCGACAAGTGGGTACCTTGTCATCTTCAGGATTAATAATCCCTGAAGATGCTAAGGTTCTTGTCGAAACCGGTTGGAGAAAAGTATCAGTAAAAAGTGGTTAAAATCAAAGTTCTTGTTTTATTTTATAAAGTTTATAATTTTTCCACACAATATCTGCAAACATTTTCAAGAAACAAATATATGGTAATCATCGACGGGTATGTGTTATCACCTATTGATAAGAACATTTTTGGAGGTCCTCACCAAAAAGTTACAAATCCAATATAGCACAAAAAATCATTTAAATGCAAATCTGTTCTGTTTACTGTATTCTATCGAAATCTTAATTAAAGTTGCCACAAACTCTGTGAAAATGCAAAAAAAACCTGTGTTAAACCAATACGAAATCATTAAATCGCACCACAACGTATCAATTTTACAAGCTTTACTTAAAATCTATTAAAATGGAAATGTAACGTTTTGGTGAGGACCTGCACATTTATATTTCTAAATTCAATTCAGGACACAAGAAGAAGGCTGAAGTAAGTAAGGGTTGAAGAAGAAGAAATAGTTCATCCTATAAAAGATATCTTTGATATTATGCTAATATCTCTAACCCTCAATCAATGGTTCACAGTTTTAAGCCTAGCCGATTACTAAGTACCGGGGTGCGTTCATATGACTGCTGCTGAAGCAACCGGAGTATGAGAAATAATTTACTGCAAACAGTAGGATCTCGGTGAGTCACAAAAATGAGTGTTTGCGTTCAGATTACAAATGGAAGGGACAGTGAGGGTAACCATAATTAAAAAATGACTTAAACACCCCTTCGGGTTTGCCATATAAAATAATTGTTTACTTATGATTTAACTTATGTAAGTACTTAATAGTTTACTGTTCTCAACAAATATTTAATCCGTGATAGGGCACAGAATTATTTAATACTAATGAAGAGATAAATTTAATTTGGCTGTAAAATACTCGTCGGGTGACACCTAAAAACATTCAGATCGCTCGAGGAAAACTCGGCATGATCAAGTATTTCAAATACAATACTTGAAGGTGGTCAGGTCAAAAGTCGGCAAAATCATCGTGTATGTATGTATGAGAAGATACAGGAATTCGGAAGAGGCGAAGTTTGTGTGCAAAGACAGATTGGTGTGTCGTTCTATTATCTCTGCCTATTCCTTCGGTGAAACGGCGTTGTGGTCAGTTAGTTAGTTAGATTTATATATATATATATATATATATATATATATATATATATATATATATATATATATATATATATATATATATATATATATATATATATATATATATATATATATATATATATATATATATATATATATATATATATATATATATATATATATATATATATATATATATATATATATATATATATATATATATATATATATATATATATATATATATATATATATATATATATATATATATATATATATATATATATATATATATATATATATATATATATATATATATATATATATATATATATATATATAAATATATATATATATTTATATATATATATATATATATATATATATATATATATATATATATATATATATATATATATGTATATATATATATATGTATATATATATATATATATATATATATATATATATATATATATATATATATATATATATATGTATATATATATATGTATATATATATATATATATATATATATATATATATATATATATATATATATATATATATATATATATATTTATATATAATATATATATGTGTGTGTGTGTGTGTGTGTTTACGTGTATGTAAGTTTTTTTTTATTGAAATTGAGTTCTTATCATTATTTCTCTATGCAATTACATACATATATATGAGAATGTCAATAACAGTCCTCGCTGCAATCTGACTCACGATATACGCTAGAAATGATCTGGGTCTTATGCTACCTTGAAGAACAGAAGATCGCGAGAAAACCGCGGATGCACAAAACATTTTATCGGTGGTATTAATATCTGGGCAGCATCGCAATCTGAGTCAAGTCATGCTGAATTATGTGACGTATGGGAAGAAGGAGTCAATATCCTTTCTCGAAAGGTGAACGATTCAAACTTGTTTTCGTATCCGGATAAAGGATGATCCGAAAAGGAGTCCTTCGGCATCAATTACTGGATCCTGTTTGGTAATGAAAAACCCTTTACAATTGAAATATGATTGATGATTAAAAATTCACAAAAATATATATGTGGTTATTCTTTATTTCTTACGGATTGTATACAATTATATTAATACTATAGACCCTCACTAAATCACCAATGGATCTCTAAACATATACATCAATATTGTATTATGATATTCCATTTCACCTACTTCTAAATAGCCTAACTTTATTATTCCAATTATAAATTTGAACCCACACATACTTATATACCTTCATATTTTATTTTTCTGTTTTTTTTTTTTTAATGTCTAGTAGACCGTAAAATCAAGCTTCATATAATGTCAGTTTAGTGAGATTCTACGGTAGAGAATTCAGTACTTAAAATTTTAAAATATTTAAGTAATTAAATAAATAATTTTGTTTTTAGGAACACGAAGATTTTTTTTGTAAATCACTATTTGTATTATGCATGATTGTATGTGTTAAATTTTATGAAATGCATTGTATCCCATAGAAATATTTTCTTCTCAAATCCATCCTACTATGCACTGGATGTCAACTGTTTTTTCGTAAGTGTTACATCATTATTTTATTATCTTCAATCTGCAAATTTAATGCAGTTTAAATATTTATCAATTTTTTTATATAATGGACACATTGGGAATCACTTTAAGTGCATACTAAATTTTCATTAACAAATAGGTTCATTTGTCATGTTTCATATAAATTCATACATTTAATTATTTATTTATTGGACAATTTATATGGCGCCGTTTCGGTGCCAAATTACCTCAAGGGTGTAAAGGTAATATTATTACAAAGAGGAAATAGTAAAATAATATAAAAAATATACTGTGATATAAATGTTTTTTTTTTTCAATTTTATTTATGACATTTGGAAAAGTAAACAACGGTTTTTTCATATAATTTAACACCAATTTACATGTCTGATGATTTTTATTTCTTGAGACGATCTTAAGTAAACGTACCAAACTTTATCGATCAAAACATATCTGCTTAAAACAAGTTGAATATGTATGTACCCAGATCGTTTAGATATATTTTCTAGCAAGGGTGACATTATTTAACCCAATTTTTAAGCTTAGATAATCAAAAAATAATAATGTCAACATTTTTATGCGGTAAAAATAAATATATCATTTGGAGGTTCTAACGTAAATTCCAAGCTTAAACAAATGCATCTTGAGCCTACTAATATTAAAACTACTCGGAAATATAGACAAATTTTATTTTTCACGCCTTTTTGGTACGTACTCATATTAATTAGCTCCAAAAGATTCGTTCACAAAGATGAAAATCACAAATTGAAAAAATATCACTGAATCGAAAGGACGCATCTATAGGATGCAACGATTAATATTTGGGTTTTCTAGATACTACAATAAATTCAATGTGTTTTCGTGCTATTTTACATACTACGGAAAAGGGAAAACGAACTGTTAACCTGTATACATCAGAACCTATACATTCTGCACATACATATTTGTTATTTTTTCAGATTTACTTTTTTTTATTTTTATAAAAATAACAAACTTACCCCAGTTAATCCAAATAGCCTCTTCGCCGGTGATGGAATGAGCATGTTGCATTTGTATTTTTGGCCAACATACAGTCTTACTGCGAGAAATTTATTTATACAATTTATTTAGCGAACTACGTCAGATGCAATACGAAAACTGCATTTAATGGATGCTTCTGCAATCGTTGCACATGTTGATTCTCAAAAAATAAACAACGAAAATATATGTATTTTATTACGTGTGATAATTAAATTGGTTTTGAATATGAACATATTAAAATGCGATTCCTATGTACGAGGGCCGACCCAAAAGTAACAATAAAAAGTAAATTTTACACACTTAATTGAATGATTTTTTTTGAAAATTTACACACTTATGTACCATGTTATAAGCCGAAAAATAAAAATTGGTTAAAAACGGTAATGTTTGGAAGTTTTTTTGACGTTTTTAGTCTCCCGATTTTTACGTTTTAGCGATTTTTTAAAAACAAATTTTTTAAAAAAAAAAAAAATAATAATTTATTAAAAACCTTTACTGACCCTCAAAATACTGTCCATTACATGCAATGCACTATTTGGTAATCAAACATTTCAATAAACCCCCTAAAGAAATAAAAAAATAGATAATATAAAAATCCTTAAGAAAAAAATTAAAGCTCTATCCATTTAAATCTTTAAAAAAAATTATAAAAAACTACTACTTGTATCTTTTATTATATAACATTAAACCACGAGTGTAAGTCCCTTTCCAAGCACAAGAGCACAGACTCTTTTATGGAGAGGCACAGCGAATCGAAATATAAAAGTTCTCCATATGTATAAATGATTCAAATGTATTATGTTATAAATAACAATGTAAATATATTAAATGAATAAATAAAATAAAAAATAATAATAACAATAATAAAAATATGCACAATATTCAACTTCTGAACCTTTACTGCGTAAAGTTTTGTTAAAAATATCAATTAATAATATTATATTGACACATTGCATTATTAAAGAGGTCATGATTTTGCTGACATTTAAAGTTGGTTAATAGGTCATTGGGTCAGCGATATTATCAATACGTAAAGTAATATTATTATTTACCTGGCGATATAGTTTTCTCATCTTGTGTTATCGTCTTGAAATATTGACGAACGCTTTTCGTCATTATGTACCTACCTTGGAAATAATGTCAACCTGAGGTAACTCTATCAATTATCAATTCAATAATAACAACTACAATTAATTAACTATGTATCATTTGTCCGTCTCTGTAGTGTAATTGTCAGCAGGCTCGGCAACTGTAATGGAGGTCCCGGGTTCAATTTCCAGGGCGGGGGTTAAATAAAAATAAGTGATTATTCACTCGAATATTTGTTCAATATTACCCTGGACTGGTACCTGATGCGGAGGGCTGCTCACCTTTCCTTCATGTGTTAACGATCATGATAACACTGCATTTATATGATGCAGTGCCTTATGCACCATCGGTTTCGGATAAAGGTTTTAAGGGTTTAAAGTGTCATGTAGTCGTATTGTATTATCAGTTAAGAAATTTACAAATCAGTATCAATTTGAGAGTCTGGGTATTTACGGGGCTTAAAAACATACCCAAGACCTCCATATTCTTCTTTATCTATGTTGAGATGTCTAAAAAACTTTTTTTTATATACAAAAATATATTCAAAATAAATCATTAATCATCAAACCAAACATAAAGAACAAATAATAAGCGTAAGTTCCTCTCCAAGCACAAGAGCTTAGTATTTTTATTGGAGAGAACTTCGTTTTTCATTTTTAAGATCGTAAAAGCAGAAATGTCTAGATAATGAAATAAAATTATTTCGAAAAAACCTTTGTTACCATATTAAATAATAAAAAATAATAATAAAAAACTCCATAGTGGAGAAAACCCAAATTAGTGAACTAGTATTTGGAAACATTAAAAATGTTGTAAAATGTAAAAAAATAAAACATATATTGTTTATTTGCAAACGTCGCTCACTCCTTTCAAGAACGTCATTAATCCAAAAACTTTTTTCAGGAGATCGTTTTTAAAGTTTAAAAATATAATACTATGCATTAAAAATAAATATCAAGCCACTAATTGAACTTTTTACTGTGCAACGGATCTTTTAAGGTAAAACCTGAAGGTTTTTTCTCCACTTGAAAAATATTTAGTACATTTAAAACAATAATTAAACAATACCCTTTCTTCGAAATGCAAAAAACGACACTTTCTCTCCTGTAGCGGGTAAATATTAACTTTAAAATATGCCACTTTTGCTGGGATATAGTACATTTTCTGGGCATTCCGAAAACATGTAAACTGAAAATTGACGATTTTTGATTCATGACGTTCCTGAAAGGAGTGAGCGACATGTAGCTTTATCTTACATGTGATACATCAGATTCTGACATTTTAAAGACAATATATTTTGTAAATGTTTTCCGTAATTCGAAATGGTGTTCTGAAAATTCAAAGACATTTTCCTCTATTGTTTGAGAGAAAGTATTCCCTTGATCATTTTTGAAAGACCCAACTCTCAGTCTATTTAATACACTAATTAAAACAATAATTAAACAATACCTTTCCTTCGAAATGCAAAAACAGCACTTTCTGCCCTGTAGCGGGTAAATATAACGTTAAAAATATGCCTCTTTTGCTGGGATATAGTACATTTTCTGGGCATTCCAAAAACATGCACAAATGAAAATTGACGATTTCTGATTTAAGACGTTCTAGATAGGAGTGAGGGACATATGACTCTTATTTGGTCGAGTTTTTCTTGATTTGTTCATTATTCTTGCATAAAAATGAAATAAAAAACAGCGTTGCAATATTCCGCATGATTCGCGTCAGTAAAAAAGGACATTTTTTTAATCCTGGAAATATTTTAATATGTCGACCGTTGATTCCGTGAGAGATGCGATGTTAATTTTAGTTATGGTCCATAACCCGTCACAAGGTGTTAACATTTTCGTCAAACTGAAATAACTGACAGGACCAAAGCGATGAGCCTGGCCCAAAACAAAAAGTAATGACCATGACAGCCGTCCTCTCTTCCAATAACCGGACTATATTTAAATTTTAATACGAGTATGACAAATGGCGACATAAATTCAAATACGTTTTCTGATAATTTCGCAAAATAATTTTATCATTATTTTCGGTTTATTGCACGGATTTATATTATCCCGCCGAGTACCGTGCATTTTCATTGGTCGTAATAAATATGTTTTTGGAAAACTCGTTTGTTCGAATGTACATAAGTAAATTAAAATAACGTTGTGAAACATTAGAAGAATATGGTAGTCTGGGCATTTACGGGGCTAGTAAATTTCAACAACGGATAGCGAGTGTTTTTGTCTAGAATTTTCACTCATGAATTACATGTAATTATAGTAACTTTAAACATTTAGAGTAAATCCACTCACGAGTAGGCATAGGCCATGAAACTTAAAAAGTTGAACCTGAGTACGGTCATGATAAGCGGTGTTGCATAAGCCGTAGCTAGATTCCAGAGTCACTTGGACGTTAGGTAATTCAAAAAAAATAACGTTTCGGAATTGGTTCATACATATAGAACTTCCAAGAATTTGAGAAGTGTGGTTGTCAATAATGGGTAGAATTGGTGAATGTTACACGTGTGTAAAGTAATCACTTAAACCAGCCTATGACGGTCGTCAGCCTCTTAAATGCCCAGACTTGCATATTCTTCTTCATCTTAGATGAGATGTCAAAAAATATTAAAAATTCAAATAGTTTACTTTTATCACTTTTCCCCGAAAATCGTACATTTTTGGCTTAATTTCATCATTCTCTGAAAACACATATTGCTTTTTAAGTTCTTGAAAGCCATGCAAGTCATTTTTTATATTCATATCAAGAAATATTTAATTTTCTACATAAATTTTATCACTATAAATAAAAATATATACCTCATTTTAAATGTGCGGCCAAACGATGTATGAAAGATGGTCGAATGGTGATATAAGGAAAGCATGCAAGGCTGCCATAAGTATCATGGATAAAATTAAGATAGTAGGTAGGTAGGTGGGTTGAGATGGTTTGTGCATGTGGATCGAATGAATAAAAAAGAATAGAAAAAACAAAAGGACGAATGTTATTGGAAATATAATCATAGAAAGACCGAGAAAAACTTGGCACGATCAAATGTTCCAAATAATTAAAGGCTGGCAAATCAGGAGTTGAAATCATTGGTGGTTGTTTATGAGATGTATGAATGTGGAAAAGGCGAATATTGTTTACACAGAAAAATTGGTTTGACGATTTGATCTTTCTGCCTACCCTTCGGAGAAGCGGCGTGATAGTTGGTGAGTTTGTTAGAACTCTTAACTCTGTACAAGTTATTCGTGGCGTATTTTTTTATACCTTGGTCAGTCTGAATTTTATTAATTATACCTTTTCTTATTGCAACTGAATAAAACTTCAATCTGGACATATGTAACAGCAATACAAGGATTACGAAACTATATTTACGGCGGAAAACGTGCTTCTTAACAGCTGCTATTATTTCATCCAATTTTCGTTTCAAAGATTTTTAATATTTTCATTGCTTTACAAGCATTATGGATTTATACAGACAAGAAATGACTTTTTAAATATTTTTACTTTTCTATTTTACCAAACTGAGCCACAGTCTTCATTGCTAGGCATGCCGGGTTATTAAATAAAATGTGAAAGCCTTTTCATTTTTATGCTGAAATGGATAAAAATACTTTATTTTACTACAAGGTTGTAAAAAAAAACTAACCAACCATCACGCCGCTTCACATAGGCAGAGAGAATAGAACGCCACACCACTCTGTCTTTGCAAACATTCCTCGCCTCTTCCACGTTCATGCATCTCCTCATACACACCCGCTGATTGTTTCGGCTCCTGCAAGGTTGTATATAAATACAAAATACGAATAAAAAAATATCTAATTGATTTTTTTTCAAATGTTACAATAAGCGTTGGCATAATCAAATGTTATATAAAATGATATCAAATAAAGCCTTTTTTTAATGGACGTTAGTAATTTTTCATTGAAAATATAATCACGTTAATGCCTTCATGTAACATACAATGAAAGTCATTAGGTGAGAAGCACTAACATTAAAACAGTATGCAAATATCATTAAATCCTTTCACGTTTAATGTAAATCATTTAAGTGTCCATTAAACTAATATTTTTAAAAGCATTGGCAATTAATCATTACATCCACAGAACGTTATTTATTTCGGAGTAATTTAATTAAATATTTCTCCTCCGCCCCTGATAAGCATTGCACGAAATTCAAAGGACCAGTTGACGTCACTCCGGCGTCGACCAATCGCGTCGCTTTGCATAAATCCTGCATTTATCATTGGACGTAATTAATTACTCGATAGTGATAGCAGTAGACAGTGCCGGAGGAGACGCAGGAAGTACGAGCTAAAATGTTCGGGGTTAATTAAACGGGGCCGTTTAAATACAGCTTTGAAAACATTAAAATTGAAAGGATTCAAGTTATTATATTTAGTTATTGCGTTCTTAAATAACATTTTTTTTTTAAATTTGACTAACATTGACTTCATTGTGTGACTGGAGAGATAATTTTAGGGGAATAAATAAATATCAAATATCAATTTCAACAATGATCACAATTCAAACATACAAAATAATGCCAGAAAAAAATAAATAATTAAATAAAAAAATTAAACAACTTTGTTTTAACCAATTTGTTTTAATATTGGTACACTTTAACCAGCGGTTTCGGCTAGAGCCTTGTCATCATCAGGGTTTATTAAATTCTAAAACATTTAAATTAAGGAGTTTTTAAATCATATTTTTCAAATCATATTTTCATATGGTGTACGGAGTGTGTGGAAGTTTTTGATAAGGGTATGTAATTAACTATAAGTATTTTGATGTTTTTATTTTTATTTCAATGTTTTAGAATTTAATAAACCCTTATGATGACAAGGTTCTTGTTGAAACCGGTTGGTTAAAGTGTACTAATAATAAAAAAAGTGGTTCAAACAAAGTTGTATAATTTTATAAAGTTTATAAAATGTGCCAAAGTGTCAATTTACACACATATATATATATATATATATATATATATATATATATATATATATATATATATATATATATATATATATATATATATATATATATATATATATATATATATATATATATATATATATATATATATATATATATATATATATATATATATATATATATATATATATATATATATATATATATATAATAAGTTGCAAAAATACACCAATTTCTTCACCAATCAAGTAGAAAATTGCATATATTTTCGAAATATCTATTCAACTTCAATGTAAAAATTTAAATAGAAAACATCAAATTTATTCAAAATGTAACCGACTTTTTGAATTAATATTATTATACCGCACAATGATTGCTTTTCTGCTTTTATATTGTAAATAAAGTAAATATTAACCGATGAGTGAACTAACAGTTGTATTTGAATTTCCCACAGGGATGCTCCCTTATCGTTGGCGACAAATTTACATGTTCAGGTCGAAACATCCCCTATCTAATGCAAAGTTATATTATATTGCACCTACAAATATGTTACACATAATTTATGTGTCTGATTACCTGCATTAACATGTGATAAATTTTCCGTCTACCTATTCAAGTTTAAAATATTGTTCATATTGGACTGCTGTGAATTCGATTTTCTCGATAATTGTTTTTAACAGCAAATTTTCAACAAAATCAAAGGGATTATAATAAATTGCTATATGACTTGTTATGTTACGTTACGTACAGTACGTAGAATATTGTGGATGAATGTCATAGTTAAACAACAAACTAGTAAAAGTATAAACATCCTATAGTGCACGACTGTAATACCCGCTTCACGCACAACGAAGGGTCCCAATAGTGAACAATAAATATGGAAGCAAAACACATCAATACATAGTTCCTTCTATTTTTTATTTGTTGCTGGTAGAGCTGAGAGGGCAAATACAAAAACGAATCAAATGCATAATAAAGAAATAGGTAAACGATCAAAAGTAGCGTAATTAGTACTTTTTTCTTGTGTGTATATTGTATATTGTACCAAAATAGTTAAAAATTCTAATAAATTTCGAGATGAAACAACTGTTAATATATTACAAATTGATTTGTTACACGTAGGGTTAATAATCCTGTATCTGAATAAATAATAATTAATTAATTAAAACACTAACGCATCATTGTATAAATTCAACTTTATTTCAATGTTTTTTTGTTGTTGAATTCGCAATGTTTTGTGATAATATTTTAAACGTACGAAAACTGTTTAAGTGTATTTGGAAAATTGGAAATTTATTATTTGATAAGCGGTGGTTAAAATATCTATTATAAAGTCAAGGTTGAGTTGCACAAATATATATGATCATAATGTTAATTCTAGCCAAAATAAATAAGCGGAAACATTCACACGAGCGCATACTTCATATGCCCAATTTATAGACGTAATATTTGTAACTCTAAATATATCCCCACTTAGAGAATCCACGCTAATATAACAACTGGACTAATCTTCTTCATACAAGTATGTCTCTTGAAATTGCGCGACACAAATTCAGTGAATCTTATTTTAAGCTCAGCCATATATTTGAACAAGCTTTCTTAACTTACATATTAAAACAGAAATTCTCTTTTTATCGTTTTTCTTAACTATATTTTATCAATTTATAAAAATAAGCATTGCTTGCTACCCATTTAAAAAATATGTAAACGGATATTCACATTCTTGTCATTAGCACATAAAATACTTTGATTAGTAATATATATTATTTTCAGGCTAAATGCCCGGAAAACTGAAAAATGATGAGACCAATAGATTGCTTACAAAGGTAGATGAAGCAATCGTGTAAGTTTGTTAAATTAATGAAGATTATATTTATTACTAAGCAAATATGAAGACGTGTATTGAGGTGTAGTGAAGGCAATTAAATCTTAGTATTACAGGGCGTATGACATGTCATTGGCTAGTTTACTTAAAACTCAATTTAGCAATCACCATTCTACTCATGTTTTCTGAATTAAACTTTATAGGCGATATCAGAGTATGAAAAATAAGAAGATAATAATCATAAACTTTCACACATCCAAGATTTTTTCCGGATTACTCCACAAACATGCATAGAAAAAAAAACTACTTTTTTACACCAGTTATTTTTGTTTTATTTGTGATAAATTAGAGCAATTTGTGTACGACGATTTGATCACATTCAAAACTAAGAATGCTTAGTTAATACCGAGTTCTAAGTAAAATAAAATAAAAATGGTGAAAAGTATAAAAAATCATTTTTAATTTTATTTCCTCGTTTTTTTATGACTAACAAGCGTTTTTCATGGTAAAATGTTATCATATAAAAAACGGTCAAAAGTACTAAAGACCGCTGCCCAAATTATGTATTGAATATTGTAATAGAATGCCCATACCTGTTACTGAACTTAAAGCTCTAGAAGCAAAATCAGAAATATCCACCTTTCATAGAAACTTATATTTTCTATAATAAGTAGGTACTTTTCATTTTGCTTTTAAGAGCTTCAATCAGAATATCAGGGATAGCCCTCCTATTTAAATTTTCAATGGTTAGTTTTGCTCAAAATATTTTGAGAAGAAGATTTCATCTTTTCACGTGTGATTGTAAAAATAATACCGCACAATAAAATTCATTCATATATTTCTTTCTCCCTTTAATACATTGTGTGTTTTTTTTATTTAAAAGGCGAATGGAGCGAACCTACATTTTCTTGTTATGGTATGTGCATTGGAGTCGTGTTGGTATAAAAAAGATGAAAGGAGTCGATAAGGCAAAGCCGGGATGCCTGAATCACAGGATATAGGTAATAAATTCGCGCTTTATCTGTATTTGTATCCTCATCAGGATATGGTAAGCCGTAATGCTAGATTATGTAACTTTGTATGCGAATGAATAAAGACGTGAATGTAGGAGAATAGATATTATAGCCGTAATAATTCTTCGAATATCTAACATTATAATAATATAAATTAAGAGTCATCGCGAATCTAAATTGACTTATTAACTTCTTACATTGTTTGTTTGCTTCCGCGGTAAGTATGTTTGACTACTGCACTTGGAAATTTGGGTTCGATTCCCAATGTGGTTTAGTCATATCATTGATATGAAAATATACAATCTTCATCAATTAAAATGTTATTTTTTGACATCTCATCAAAGATGAATAAGAATATGGAAGTCTGGGCATTTACGGGGCTGACGACCGTCATAGGCTGGTTTAAGTGATCACCTTACACACGTGTAACATTCACCAATTCTACCCATTATTGACAACCACACTTCTCAAATTCTGGATGTTTATATGAACCAATTTTTGAAACATTATTCTTGAATCACTAAATGCCCAGACTTCTATATTCTTCTTCATCTTGAAAGAGATGCCAAATAATAATATGAAAATTGCACCTGTAATTGGAAATGTTATTGGTTTTTTTTTATTTTTAGAAGCAACATACATAGTAGTTATTTTTTAAGACTTTCATGAAAGGATTATAATGAAATAATGTACATAAAACTATGTTTTGTTAATTTTATGGCTCCGTTGTAAAAAAAACTTTGATAACCGCTGGTATATGTCATCTGAATTGCTAAATTAATATCCTAATGCAGTTATGTTGTCTAAATAATAAAAACATTTTCATATTAAATCATTTTATACCACCCAAGTTCTTTATCCTCTCATCATTCAAACTAATATAATTTCCAAATAAAAGAAAAATCTCCCGCCAGTACATCATCGTATTATTTATTCATTTCTATAAATCTCATGTTATATTTTAACATCATATAATATTTGCTATTACGAATGTGATCATAACTAATATTTGAGATTAGAAATGCGATCATAACTAATATGTGAAGTTTTGAATATGTGATTTTCAATTTTGTAGCTTGAAAATAGTATTGTTATAAAATTACGTTTTAGTTATTTTATAACAAACTAATTGTTTAGGTTATAGAGATGTTTTCAATTAGACGAATTTAGGACAAATTAATGTATGATATACATGTATTTGATTGATGAAATAAGGAATGAAATCCAGGATAAACTTTATCTATAAAATTAAGAATGATATATCAATATGTATTGAATTTGTGAGAAGAATAATGCATTTTCAAAAGCCGAGGAATACCGAACAATCTTTGGCTGTAATAATTTGATATTAAGAGAGGATACACGTGGCTTTCTATCCTCTCTTCATATCTCTGAGAAGAACTGGTGTATGGTTAGAAAGGTTTTTTAGTACAAAATAAGAGGTATATCAATTTCAATCCACGAATTCATATGTGAAGAAATCAAAAATTAAAATTAAATATGACATGTCGAGTTCTTGCCCAGCTTATGTTATTTACATCTGCTCCCTTTAAACAAATGATGACTTGTATAAATTGTTTACTGTCATATCCAGATCCTGTAAGTAATTCATGCAAAAACACGGTACGGATATTTTCAAGAAACCAAATTAAGACCACCCTGTGGCTTTCACCGTACTTATCCAAATAATAAATTAAAGTGCAATTGTACTCACTTATATTATTAAATAAGTATTTTTTATGATATCTTAGTATGTTTAAATTATTGAACATCCATACTTTTAAAATAAAAATTATAGTAATATATTATTTATCCATTTTAAATTGAACAAAAATAATACCTTCGTTTCTACTGATTCAATCTGAAATTGAATAATCTTATTTTTTTATAGCAACAATATCGCTTTTCATTAATCTAGCTATTTAATACATCTCAATCTCATAAGTTAACGCAGAAATCAATGACAAAGAAATCTTAAGAATTATTATTTCTTAAGTTGCAGCATTTAAAAAAATAGAAAGCCATACAAATATAAATAATAAAAAAAACATTGATAAAACCTGCCTCCTCTCCTCTCATCCTTTAATGACCATAAGACACAACTCTAAAATTTTCACAGCTTTACATACGGTGTTTGAAAATGATGAGGAATGAATCGAAATACTTGTCTCAATCGATTATAAGAAAAAGTGGTAATTTTAATTTTTCACATTTACGGCCAATATAACAGACCTTTTATATTGCGATATTTCATTAATGATTTATAATGCCAAGACAATGAAGGTCATCTCTTTAAAATTAAGTACATTATTACTGTCTTATTTAATATATATAAATTTTTCGTATTCAGAATTCCCGTTTCAATTTGACCTTGTAATGAGATGTATATATATAAAAAAAGTACAGGTCGTTTTTCACTTCCTTTTTTACTACCCTCATTCAGTTATTACAGTAGATGGTAAAAAATTGAACCAAATGTTCTTAAAATTAATTTGAATGCAGTCCAGTTTCGTTACCCTTTTTTTCCTTGGCTCAAACTGCAATTCAAAGAAACTTGGAAAATTGCATATTTCCTGCACATTCTATATGCTATCGTTCGCATAAGTAAAGTTTATAAATTATATATTTATTTATTATTTATAAGAAATAATCTGCGAAATAATATATTTTCTTTTATAAAATTTACAACAAATACATGCGATACCTTTGCTAAAAAATGCGAATATTGATGGTACTCGTACAATGATAGTTGAACACATTTTTTGATGTGGAAATTAAGAGTCAAGGTATTTACAAACCCTAAGACCAATCATTGGATTTTTTTTTTAAATATTATTTTTATATGGATATCACCCGGTAAAAGGATGTTTTTGACTAAATTGGCTGGTTTAAGGGATCACTTAATACAATGTTTAACATTAACTATTCTTAATCTATGTATATCTATAATTAAAAACCACTTTACTCAAATATGAAAAATTTGATAAAATTGTATAGGTCACACGCATTTTTTGACAAAAACATCTGCTATAATTATGGTTGAATTAATTCAGTAAACGGAAACCTTACTAAAAAAAAGTTTTTAAAAAATATG
Source organism: Brachycentrus maculatus (assembly GCF_059751285.1). Taxonomy (NCBI): domain Eukaryota; kingdom Metazoa; phylum Arthropoda; class Insecta; order Trichoptera; family Brachycentridae; genus Brachycentrus; species Brachycentrus maculatus. Next base: position 306,066 of record NW_028281227.1, read on the forward strand.
CCAATTATTTTGATTATGTTAAAGGCAAGTAAAGAAATAAAAAAAAAGAAATCATTATATTGTGCAAACTACAATAGAATTCTAAAAAAACATGAAATAAGGAATAGATCATAAATATGGAATTTATTTCAGGGAGTATCTCATCACAGGGGGATAATTTGATATAACAGATGAAAAAGTTTAGGCAACAAGATCTTGCCCTTGGCAAATCGTTCTGGACCCAATTGAGTATTTTAAGTAAGCAGTCATAGGAAACACGGAATGTCTTATAAGAGGCAATTCATCTTCCGTCCAACTTCCCTATTAGATAAATGTTATTCTCCGCTGATATATTGGATCCATTATGAAAGATGAGACCACGACCCATCCTTTGGCAAGGCTATGTCGAATCCCGAGCCTCGTGTTTAGAAATCCCTTAAAAAACTTAAATAAGTAGATAAGCATTATCCTTTATGAAATCGCCAATCAATTTTTACAGCTAATATTTTTAAAAATTTACACAATAATGCATATTTATATATACAAGAAAAGTAACTAACTAACGAACCATCACGCCGCTTCCCCGCAGGAATAGGCAGAGAGAATAGAACCCCACACCACTCTGTCGCAAACATTCTTCGCCTATTACACATTCATGCATCTCCTCATACATACCGGACGATTATTATAACTCCTGGCCCGGCCGCTTTCAAGTATTTGACATACTTTATTTTACCAAGTTTTCCTCGGTCTTCCTCTGCTTTTTTTCCAACTACATTTGCCACATAGATTTGTTTAACCGTTTTTTTCTCACTCATACGTTCCACATGTCCAAACCATCTAAACACACCTTTCTTAATTTTATCGATTATGCTTATCTCAGCCTTGCATTCTTTCCTTATTAAATAAGTAATATATAATAAAATTATTATTTATGTCCGCCTCCGTAGTGTAGTGATAAGCGCATTTAACTACAGTACTGGAGGTCCGGGATTTGATTTTTATGAAGTTAAAAATACATATGGATGATTTTCCCTTATCTATCAAAATAATACAGCGTCAATACGATGCTAAAAAAATATATGATTAAAAAAGGAAAATATCAAAGCAGTACAGTAATCTCCTACAGAAAAAAATTGTAATAAATTTAAGTTTTTTTTATTGATAAAACACAATTTTTTTTTAATAAAATGTTTTTTTTATGAAACGTGGTTAAAAACAATGTGTGTATATATATTTTTTAAGTTTAAAAAATGCCGCCTCCGAAGTGTAATGGTCAGCACGCTCGGCTACCGTTCTGGAGGTCCCGGGTTCGATTCCCAAGGGGGGTAAAATAAATATAGGTGATTTTTTCACTGTAATATTTATTTAATATTACCCTGGACTGGTACCTGAAGCGGAGGGCTGATCACCTTTCCTTCATGTGTAAACGATCAAAATAACACTGCGTTTATATGACGCAGTGCCCTATGCACCATTGGGTGCGGATAAGGGTTTTATTATTTATTATTTATTAACAAAGCACCATTTTTTTTACATAAATGTTTTTTTTATTAAACGTGGTTAAAAACAATGTGTTTATGTTTTTTTTTTGAAGTTTAAAAAATGTGTTACAATGTATCAGCGAAAAACATTTTTAAAGGGGAGTTTTTTTCCAAATGAGCATGTCCGTTCGCCGTTGCATATTTTCGCAGATATTGGGTAAATACAATTAAATCTCCGCGCGAGATTTACTGCATGCCATTACTGCGCCTATTTTGGGCTAAATAAATTCATTCGTTCACGTCCCGTCGGCTTTGGTTATTAATAATAAGCCGCGCGCCCAAACTGGGCGAAGCGCGCATCGGCCAAATATCGCACAGGACAAAGTAGCCCCTGTACCCTGAATTGGAAAGGTGATTTTTCTATTTCGACGACTGTGATTTACGTCGGGCTGCAGTGAGTCGGTGAAAATGTTTCACATAGCTGTCAGCGAATGCAGCGCCGATGGCCGATGCTAAAGGTGCATTTACGTGGAAATGTTTACGCCGACGTCAAATTTTACATATTTTGAAACTGGGACGAATTTTCGACCGGATTATATTAATTCTCAAATATAAACACAAATTATACGGAATTTCGATTGATTTAACTGGTATCTACATAAAAATTTAATAAGCGATATTCGCAGGGTGAAGGTAAGGGCGTTTGTACATTACATTAAATTTTACCATCTGGCCTTTCAGTTAGCATGATAAAACGGATGATTGGTTTGGATTGGCTTGTGCTGTTGTCTTTCTGTCTTCGGAAAGGTGCTCTAAACCGGTGCGCGTAAATTCGATCTCGATAAACCATCGTAGTCGCTTTTATTTTAAAAAACCGGGCTGCCGGACGGTAAAATTCCGTGTAGTGCACAAGCGCTGATAGTGTACCAGGATATCGATTCAATGGCGATGTGAACGTTTTAACTACGTATGAACTTAATCTATTTATTTATTTAAATAAGTTATATGCGTAAATCACACATATTGTATTCCCAATAAGTAATAGTCATTACTCATTTTGGGACATGAGATTAAGGTTAACAAAACTGAAAAACGAATAAGAAGTTACTAATAAGAGAACTCTGGTCAAAGTGTAACATAAAAAGCAATAAAAGGTACAGTAAATAGGCATTTATAAAAACGTTAGGAAAGAAGCATATTTAAAAGAATAAACTAAGAGAATATAACTAATCATAAACATCTTTCCATAACTTTTTTTTAGTTCATTCATTTTGGATCCCTGACAGGGTTCTATTCACATATCAGGCAGCTGGTTAATTTGGGTATAGGCAATATATTCTCACTACGTTAAAAACGTTTTACGTTGTTTATCATAAAAGGCAAAATAGAAGGTAGAAGAGGTGTGGGCAGGAGATAGATCATCTGGATCCGGAACATATGAGATTAGATGTGAATCAGGACAGTTGAGGTGCTGTTTAGAGTTGCCCAAGACAGGGACACATACTCTCAAGCGATAGTCGACGTCATGGGACCTGACATGGCACATGAAGAAGAAAAAGTGTGGATAACTTTATATATATTTTTTGACATCTCATCAAAGATGAAGATGAATATGGAATACGGATTCTTCTTCATCTTTGATGAGATGTCAAAAATTTATATGAAAATAACTCCTGCAATTGGAGGTAATCCAGATTTTGTGAACAAGTATTTGGACACACTCAAAATGTTGTGGATAACTTTAACTTAACTTCTTTATTTTTTTAATGAAAAAATAAAGAATTTAAGTTAAAAAGTATTTTTTTAATGAAATAATCAGTTTAACACCCTGTCACTATTTTTTTAACAGATATACGTCTTTAACGAATTTCTGGTGTTATTTATTCAAATCACTTCTAATATTTCAAATTTGTATTTTTAATTTGCTGTTGTGGGAATTTTTATACATTTTTATTTGTTTTACATTTGTTCTAATTTTTGACCTGGTAACATCCATAATATAGATGTATTTGACCTTTGAAAACAATATTCACCATCAAATGCTTGCATAAATTAAATATTCGGAAATACCTCCAATTCCCGCTCATTATGTATTATATATATGTATATAAGAGTTTTTTTATTATATTTCTAACTAAACGTAACTAAATATATATTTTTGATTTAATTTTTAAAAAATATAAGCCATTAAATAATAAAATACATTTCTTTCAGTGCTGAAATATGTGCGCAAAAGTATTCGGTAACAAAATATTTGGAAAAGCGTTCATTTATTTTCAATCGTTAATAGTACAAATACCTCTCGTCATAAATCATAATGAAAAATTACCCCACGCCTGTCAACGTATCAAAAATGTGAAAAGCTAATCAAATAATATTCCTCTTCATACCCTCGGCGTCTTTCTATTGCGAGGGATTCAAACGTATAGAATTTTAATTTGGTCTTTTCAGTCGAACGGAAATTTAATAAGTAAACTCTTAAAAGAGTTTTTTTCTATCCCTACTTATCAGCAGTTCCTTAGAAATCGTCCAATCCAATCGTATTAATGTTCATTTAATATTATTTTCATTCTCATTCAAATAAAACTCCCCTAAAATATTTAATTCATGCAATAAATTCATTTAATTTCTATCATAAATATACATAGAATGAAGAATGTTTTTTCATGATATTTTGTGGCACATTTTATAAACTTAATAAAATAAAACTTCAACATTGTTTTAAACCAAACTGTTTCAACAAGTGCCTTGTCATCTTTAGCCATTGATATATACTAAATATTTACTTGTAAATGTGCTTTTTTTTATTGATTTACCATAAACTTTGTAGAAAATTATTGAATTAAATATTGAAATTAAACACTTTTGAGACTTTTGGTCTTATACAAGTGATCTATTTTTTTAATTAAATAATTATTTTTAGTGCTTTCACAAAAATTTCACGTACAACAAATAAAGTATAAACTACGCAGAGAATAAAATCAAAGTCTAAGCTACACGCGAGGTATAAAATTAGCACCCTTGTTTTGCAAGCGGATTTCCTTCTAGATTATCTCATTATGATATTACAATATGGTAAAATGAAATATACACATTAAAGTAGAAAGTAAGGCATTGGAACATACGTGATACTTTTTTTGGTTTTGTTCCTTTTTAATTCCAAAATATCTGTCTTCTTCTTCTTCTCCCTTTTATAGATCCTCAGGATCTGTCTATGCCTCTGCCTGTCGCTCTTGGGATGTTGACTGCCAGCTATTTCTCCACCTTTTTGAAGGTCTGCCTGGAAGTCTACGTCTTTCAGAGTTTCCTTGAAGGGCATACGTGGAAGTCTGTCTTCTGACATTCTGTTTTCATGCTCATTCAATATCTCCTTCTTTGTCGTCCCCAAATATCTGTAATTTCTTCAAATTTTAAAAATCCAATAATTATAAAATTTAAAATGAATCAACAACATTTATATTTTTGATTGTATAGTAGTTCCGAAACACAGGAATTAACCCTTAATTAATTTATATAAAATTTCTTCTTATTGCGATCCTATTTCAATTTAAAATCGAGGTTGAATAAATAATTTGAAATCTAAGCAAAAAGTTCTTGTAAAAATATTTGTACGATATCGAAGATTTATTTTCTCCACAATACCAACCCAAACATAATCAACACGCCGTTTGAACATTGATGCTTTCAATACATTTTTTTGTAATTTATTTATTTATCTTTGTTACAAACCTTGAACTGATGTGCGCATCCTCTATCTAAACTTCATATGGCAAATTCATTATAAAACTTTTATAATAATTTTTTTCCATTCCGTTCTTCAAATGCATTAAAAAATTTAAACCCAAGAAAATGTTTACCTTTCTACAAAAGTATGATTTTGTTATGAATAGATTATTTCATAAAAAGACAGCGTTACAGATACTGCAACAATATACAGCTTAAAACGGTGTCATCTTTAAACTATAACTGTTAACTTTTATCTTCTATTTTTAAATAAGATCATGAACGCTACTATTAGATGTACCTACAATATACGTGAGTAATAATCCAAACTATGTTTATGTATATATATATATATATATATATATATATATATATATATATATATATATATATATATATATATATATATATATATATATATATATATATATATATATATATATATATATATATATATATATATACATACATATATATGTGTGTGTATAAATAAATATATGTATACATATTATATATGTATATGTATATATATATATATATATATATATATATATATATATATACATATATATATATTTATATATATATGTATATATATATATATATATATATATATATATGTATATATATATATATATATATATATATATATATATACATATATATATATATATATATATATATATGTATATATATATATATATATATATATTATATATATATATATATATATATATATATATATATATATATATATATATATATATATATATATATATATATATATATATATATATATATATATATATATATATATATATATATATATATATATACATACATATATATGTGTGTGTATAAATAATATATATATATATATATATATATATATATATATATATATATATATATATATATACATACATATATATATATATATATATATATTTATATATATATATATATATATATATATATATATATATATACATATATATATAAATATATATATATATATATATATATATATATATATATATATATATATATATATATATATATATATATATATATATATATATATATATATATATATATATATATATATATATATACATATACATATATAATATGTATACATATATTTATTTATACACACACATATATATGTATGTATATATATATATATATATATATATATATATATATATATATATATATATATATATATATATATATATATATATATATATAAATATATATATATATATATATATATGTATATATATATATATATATATATATATATATATATATATATACATATATATATATATATATATATATATATATATACATATATATATAAATATATATATATATATATATATATATATATATATATATATATATATATACATATACATATATAATATGTATACATATATTTATTTATACACACACATATATATGTATGTATATATATATATATATATATATATATATATATATATATATATATATATATAATATATATATATATATATAGTTTGGATTATTACTCACGTATATTGTAGGTACATCTAATAGTAGCGTTCATGATCTTATTTAAAAATAGAAGATAAAAGTTAACAGTTATAGTTTAAAGATGACACCGTTTTAAGCTGTATATTGTTGCAGTATCTGTAACGCTGTCTTTTTATGAAATAATCTATTCATAACAAAATCATACTTTTGTAGAAAGGTAAACATTTTCTTGGGTTTAAATTTTTTAATGCATTTGAAGAACGGAATGGAAAAAAATTATTATAAAAGTTTTATAATGAATTTGCCATATGAAGTTTAGATAGAGGATGCGCACATCAGTTCAAGGTTTGTAACAAAGATAAATAAATAAATTACAAAAAAATGTATTGAAAGCATCAATGTTCAAACGGCGTGTTGATTATGTTTGGGTTGGTATTGTGGAGAAAATAAATCTTCGATATCGTACAAATATTTTTACAAGAACTTTTTGCTTAGATTTCAAATTATTTATTCAACCTCGATTTTAAATTGAAATAGGATCGCAATAAGAAGAAATTTTATATAAATTAATTAAGGGTTAATTCCTGTGTTTCGGAACTACTATACAATCAAAAATATAAATGTTGTTGATTCATTTTAAATTTTATAATTATTGGATTTTTAAAATTTGAAGAAATTACAGATATTTGGGGACGACAAAGAAGGAGATATTGAATGAGCATGAAAACAGAATGTCAGAAGACAGACTTCCACGTATGCCCTTCAAGGAAACTCTGAAAGACGTAGACTTCCAGGCAGACCTTCAAAAAGGTGGAGAAATAGCTGGCAGTCAACATCCCAAGAGCGACAGGCAGAGGCATAGACAGATCCTGAGGATCTATAAAAGGGAGAAGAATATATATTTATATATATATATATATATATATATGTATATATATATATATATATATATATATATATATATATATATATATATATATATATATATATATATATATATATATATATATATATATATATATATATATATATATATATATATATATATATATATATATATATATATATATATATATATATATATATATACATATAAATATTTAAATATTTAATATTTTACAAACATTTCGAAAAGTGACCTACCGCAATGATATACAGCTTATTTGGTATATGATAAAAATATTGTGAAATGTTATCATTATAATATTAAATAAATTATGTATCGTAGTAGGATCATATCTATTTTTGATATACCTTAAACCGCATTTCCTATCAGTTATAAAGCCAACTTAAACTTCATTTTGATAAGCGAAGAAATACAAAATCCGGATCGCTCATTGCATCACTGAACTGTTTTAGAGATTTCTTACAAACATAAACCGAAATACGTCATTTAAATTTAGTTTAAATTAATTTAAATTAAGTTTAAAAATAAAAATAAAATATGGGTATAAATATAAATATGAAACGCTTGTATTAAACCATTTTTGATTTTATTAATAAATACACGATGAGCTTCTGGAACTACTGATGTTTTCTACTTGTTTAGGTCATCTACTTCTTTATATGAGAACATTTGTAGTTCTCAAAGTAAGTCACGTTTACATTAAAAAAACTCGAAAGTGGTATTATACATTATTTTATTCATATTATCGTGTTATTCCACAAATTAAAAAAATATATATTACCATAAAAATCAACGGTTAATAAATTAATTTATTAGAATATTTTTTTGATTTGTACATACTTTAAATTGTTATTTTTATATTTTTTTTTACAATAAATATTATATTTTTGAAAATATGCATGTTTAAAACTCAATAAAATACCATTAATACTTCATTATTAATTATAATATAAATTAAATTTTTATTCTTCAATTTTACAATATTAAAAGTATTATTTCAAATAAAATTTGATCAATTTACCTACTGTTAAAAAGTCTAAGATTTCTTGATATCTAAATTTCTCTTACAATTTTTTTTGTAGATTTTTTCAATCCAATTGGAATTGATCTTTCTCAGCTAACAACAAATAATTGACTGTTACCTCTAGAAACAATATTCATTACGAAAATGAGATGCATGGTTTTGCATATATCATATTAATTGAACTGTTTTATGTTCGAAAATAAAATATAAGAAAACTCTTCCAATTATATGTAACTTGACCTATAGATAACATCTTAGATAAAAAATAATAATAATAAGTCACATGTCATTGCAGATTTTGCCTGGTATCAAGTGAAGTGCTGTTATTTTATCATACGATTTTAAAAAATCATTCAATGTCACGTAAATACATATGTGTTAATCAGTCAAAGACCCATGATATCTCGTAACTTATAATATCTCCCTTGATAAGAATATCTTACTATGTGTGCATCGCTATCGTTGTACGCTGAACGTGCATTGAAGGCCAAGCAATGAATTTATTGCAGTTTTTTTTTTTATTTTGTCTACGTGAAAAAAAAATCACGCGATTATTTTGCTTTTGAGTTACTTTCTATGAATAATAGGAACCATGTTAATAGTCGTTTATTCAAAATCTTTTATCTACTAAAATTGTTCACCGATAGTGATTGCCACGATTTTACATAACGTTTCATTCGTATAAGCATTCCGAATTTAATATTTTTTTTATATTAGACAGGTAAACCATGCTATTCGATGAACGTAACATCAATGCACACATTAATTATCAGTCCTCATGGCGAGCAGCGTGCTACTTAACAGCTGCTAAAATATTGTTTACCCATTAGCATGGTGAAATTTAACGTATTCGAAATATGTGCTTTTTCTTCGGAAATAATTTATTTTTCAGTCTGATTAAATAATCAGACTAACAGCCACCCGGCATGCTCAAACAGCTAATTCAAATATTTTTTAAAATTCGAAGCAAAAGTGTACAATTCTGACAAAAACTAATGAATTTTTAAAATCAAGCAAATAATCGTTTCTTAATATTTTCATAATATATCATGTAAAAAGACATTCAGAGTTCGTAGGCCTCTGTATTAAGGGTCGCGAGTTTAAGTATTCGAAGTGACTGACAGTGATCTGCTGAGACAGATATGGAAGGGAGGTTTGTATATAACCTTCGAACTCAACAGTCTCAGGGGAAAATAATACGTAGGGGGTCATTTTACCCTCAGTCCTTAAAAGGGTCATTAAGTTCCACGGCGACCTCGAAAAGGACCATTCAGTATAAAACGTCATTTTTAGGACCGACCTAAAATAATTGGATTTTCTCTGTAAGTTATATCGAGATATTGGACTGGTTGGGGAATGATGTTATTGATGGCTAGGGGGTGATATGGTGACCCCGTCAGACTTTTTCTTCGCACTGGACATGTACACACTTTTAAACTTTTATCATTGCTAAGTTGCAAATATCCAATGTCGTTATATGTTACATTTATTATGATTGATTAGTCTTTTTCTCCTTGTATTTAAGCTTATTCTCTGTCTCATTCACAAAGTTAGACAAAGTTTTTGAACCAAACAAAGTCCTTTTCTCATATTAACGTTTGTGTGTTTTATATGAGCCAGTAATACCATTAAAAAAACACGGTTTTGAAAACAATATTAAATATCAAATATTAACTTATAAACTTAAAAACTAATTTCATCGTTACCGTCATTATCAAACTAGTGGGAGAATTCACAAGATTCAATCAATGATACGGATACAAAAAGGCGGGGGTTGAAAACCATAACTTTATATAATTTTTCTGTAAAAGTAAATTTAAATTGAAATAATTAATGTGATATACTCTTATAATAATAACACATAAGTTGTCGAAATAGTTTTATAACATACAGTTTTATCTAGCCTACCATCAGTCTGATGATATAGGTGATGACGAAACCCGGTCACTGATCAAATAAAATGAAAGTGTAAACAACTAAAATTCAGTCCCTCCAAGGAATGTCAGTACATGACTTAAATGAAATATTTATACTTTCACTAATCATATACTCTTACACTTTTTAAAACTAAATATACAAAACTGGAATGATTTATCTCGGGTGAACTCTGGATTAATACAACGGCCCAACGACATAATGTAAAAATAAGAATCTAATAAATAAATTAATTATATGTTGTTCATTTTTACAATTTGTTTACCAAAACACGTTTTGCTCGTAAGTTTGAATGCAATATTTTCCACTACAAACTTCATTCAACAGAATTTATCGCCTTATTTTTTTGAAATATCAACGTTGGCGTCTGTTAATGAATCTACAGGATGTTTGAACAGCCTGTCATTACACCTTTTTCAATTCTGTTGACTCGTTGAATATGAAAATGTACGAGCATTCCTCGGGTAATAGACATTGTTTCTTTAAAACACACAACGGTTCGGCCTTGCAATGCCATTTGAGTTTATTTACTCTAATTTAGTAGAGTTCAAAGAACTTCTGTCAAAGACCATAAAACGTTGATTTTCAAGAGTAATTCAATTAAGAAGCATTTTCAAATACATTTTTATTGTAATATAAGAAAGGATATAAATAATATTTCTCGTAAGATAAACTTGAAACATCTTATGACTGTTTGTTTGTAATACGTTATGTGAGAATAAAACGAGTCTTAAAACTAAATTGGTATGATTGTTATTTATGCGCTTGAAATTTAGACAGTTATATTGAAAATTGTAGAGAATTTCTATAAGATGTATAAAATTAATAAAATTTAAACTTGGAACGATCTGATTGCAGTGTATTTAAGTAATATTTTTACCCACTTAACCCTGATTGGAATTATTAATATTATCTTTTACGGACAGTTTTTTGTTAATGATATTTTTAATAGCCTAAGAAAAACCCTTCTCCTTGCCTATAATGCACAAAGATTTAAAGCACATTCGGGTTATGTATCTTAAAAATTATAGAGAATGCGTATAGTAAATAATAAATGAGTATGGTTGATCCTTAAAAACAATTCAACATATAAAATACAAAAAAATACATGTAATGGATTCAATATATTAAATCAATAAAGATTTGTCACAAGGTGCGTTTGTTTGTCTTATTCGTCTTATCATATTTTCGAAATAAGACACCACTAAATCTGATAGATCTGTGTATCTATTGCCTCATCAATTGTTGTCAACTGCATACTTTACATTTCTTTTGCATTTGTTTTTCATACGGAAACAGATAAAAAAAAATCCTAACAATGTAAGGGCTGCAATATTATCTAATGAACCTTTGGTTAAAAAACGGAAGCTTTCCGGTCCAACTCAGATAATCCTTTCCGGTCAATATTAGTAGGTAAACCCTTCGGGTGAATAAAAATAAAGCCTTCTCAGTTAAAATATTACAGATTTTTCAGTTTTGCAAATGTTAATTTGTAACTTTTTTTTGTTTTTTTTTTCTTCATTTTTTAAAAATATAAATTAGCGTTAATTAATGGGGTATAAAAAGCTGGTTATTCTATGTTAAATTAATATCGCCTACCCAAATATTTTACGGCTTAATTCTTCACAACCCAATCATGACCAATAAGATCTTTGACTGAGCATATTCAAGTGATTTAACGACCGAATCAACAATGAGATCATTGTATAGAGTAATGAAAAGTAATAAATATTGTCCTTTATTTTCATGACGAAGAACTTCACGAACTGAAAGCCGACATAAATCCTACACATCAAAGTGTAGATATATAAATATATATATATATATATATATATATATATATATATATATATATATATATATATATATTTATACATATATTTATATATAAATATATATATATATATATATATATATATATATATATATATATATATATATATATATATATATATATATATATATATATATATATGTATTTGTGTGTGTCTCTTATTTCGTGAGTTAAAAGAGCAATGAGAGTGTAGGTTTATTAAATTTTAATTTATATCAGCCATGTGTTGATTTCCAAACCATAATAACTTTATTCATCACACGATTTTCATTGCATGCATAGTACGAGCTTTTCGCAACACGTCCTCCATCTCGCATGATCCCATATTCTTACATCTCGCCTCCCGTCAGGCGTGAACCAAAGTTCAGCACAACACTTTTCACCAGATTATTCCTATTACAGGAATTTGCTAAACTTTCCTTGCTGCCGTGTACCGCGATGCACAAATGCAGACAATCATTTCGTGGAAGCGATTATTTGGATTATAAAGCTGCATGCGAGATGAAATTGGTATTATTAACATACAGGAAAATATAGTATAAAACTTCAGTTAAGAGCAAAATTTAACCCAACAAAGAATAAAAATATTTTTTAAAAAATTATTCACTTTTTTTCTTATCGTGTCTCACGCTTAAGCTAACTCACCAACAAACCATCACGTCACTTCACCGTAGGGGTAGGGAGAGAGAATAGAACGCCGTACTTATTTCTTTGCATTCTCAGCCTCTTGCGCATTAATGCATTTCCTCATACATACATACTTTTGATAATATTCCGACCCCTGACCTGACCATTCTTAAGTATATGTGCCATATCTGATCATGCCAAGTTTTCCTCGGTCTTCCTCTGTTTCTTGACATTCGCATTATAAATTTGTTTAACCGTTCTATCCTCACTCATACGTTCCACATGTCCAAACCATCTCAACACACCTTTCTTAGTTTTATCGATAATGCTTATTTCATCATTTGAACATCTTTCAAACATCGTTATTTCCACACATTCGTCTGAGGGATCGCATTTCGACTGCATTCAGTCTGCTTTTATCTTTCTTTTTCCAACTCCATGCTTCAATTCCATACATAAGCGTTGGAACCAGGACTCCGTTGTGTACTGCCAGTCTTTTAACGCTGTCCAAAAATGTATATTTAATTTGTTTGACGTTTGTCATTTTTCTTCTATATATATCATCAATAATATCATCTCAAGTAACATGTCTTACAAGATCTCTGCTAATACAATGCTTTTAATTGTCCTCTTCAGCCAGACACTAATGTCAGAGGTCACACATGATCTCGTCGTAACGTCAAACAAGCGATACTATTCATGAAGTATCGCTCTTACTACAGTATTGAATTTAATATTAACGTCAGCTTAATGCTCCGTTATACCATTCATAGATAGGGTCATATCGTTAAGTACACTCATTATCAATAGTAAGTCAAATGGGCTTTTAAAAATAATTTCTTGAATGTTTCTTGCTGATACTTTGTGGCACATTTTTAAACTGTATTATTATTTACAACATTTTGAGTGTGTCCAAATACTTCTTCACGAAATCTGGATTATCTCCAATTACAGGAGTTAATATAAGAATTTCTGCTTAATAAAAAGCTTCTTTACATCTCACCAATAGATGTCTCTAGTGAAGTTCCAGTGATTCAAGAACAAAGTTTTTAAATTGGTTCATATATATAAAACTTCCAAGAATTTGAGTTGTGTGGTTGTCAATAATGGGTAGAATTGTTGAATGTTACACGTGTGTAAAGTGATCACTTAAACCAGCCTATGACGGTCGTCAGCCCCGTAAATGCCCAGACTTCCATATTCTTCTTTATCTTTGATGAGATGTCAAATAATAAAAAAGTATTATTATTACTAAATAAAACTGCAATCGCCACTTTTATTTTGGGTACATTTCTTCCTTATTTATTATTTTAATTATCATTATTATACAAAGATTTACTAATTTATTATATTTTATTTCGAAATGGACGGATTTGGCAAAAAAATCTGTAGAAAAACTTGTTGAATGATATATTAGAATAAAACTCTTGCCACTTTTTGTTTCATTTAAGTCTTTTTATTGCTCTTCCATAAATTTCACGTGTAACAAAAAAGTATAGACTACGCAAAGTATAAAATTTAAAATTATACTCAAATATTATTTTTAACCACTTTTTTTGGTTCATTTTCCTAACCGACTTCAAAAATCACTTTCTCATGTTCAGGGTACTTTATTTAAAACAACTCAACATTCAAAATTGATCATATTTATAGTTAAGTGAGGTTTAAAGTGAGGGGTGAAACCGTAAAATTATTTTAAAAATCATATCTAGGAATACGGAATACATCAATTAGTTTTTACTCAAATTTATTTGGTTATTAATAAATATTCAATTATGTTTAGATGCTTTTTCAATCTTCTTTATACCCTAATCTGCACCTTATTGTCATGAATCAAATAGGAGTAATGTCGATCGTAAATTGTATGTCTCTTATTTAGTCTTACGCTTCAGGTTATATAAATATATTGGGTTGATGCAAAAGTTTTGACCGTTTTTTACATATATTTTTTTTAATTTTTTTTCTTGTGTATTATTTATTTAATAAATTACATAATTTCCATCAGTTCTTTTAACCTTCTTCAACTTTCTATCAACTTATTAATACCAGTAGTATAAAATTCCGTGGATTTTAATGCGAAAAATGAAGTAAGGGATGTTTTTACCTGCTTGCTCTATTGAATAATTTTTTTCATCATTAAAATTTTTTCGCAGTGATCGGAATAAATAAAAATCAGAAAGAGCAAGATCTGGAAAATACAGTGGATGCTTGATAACATCCCAATTTAACTCATTTAGCTTGTGTTGGGTCATCATAGCCACATGTGGTCGTGATGAAACACTGCCCCTTTTCTGTTTACCAATTCTGGTCTATCCTTTTGAAGGACCATGTTCAATTTGGATAACTGCTGACAATATCGTTCTGTTGTACTTGTCTTATCGTGTTCCAAGAGTTCAAAATACACAATACCCTTATTATTCCACCAAACACAAAGTATAATTTTTTTATGGATTTCGGCCTTCGAAGTTGTTAATGGGGCTTGTCCAGGTATAGTCCAATGTCTTTTTCTTGTCACGTTGTTGTACAAGACCCATTTTTTATCTCCCGTCACCAAACGATGCAAAAAAGGTTTATGTTTCAAAGCAACGCGCGTTGAAACACGATCCAATAAATTGGCAGCCGACAATTGATGAGGTATCCAAACGTCGTACCGCGAAACCATTTCCATACGCTTCAAATGTCTTAATGCGATTGTTTGGTTGACTCCCATCATTGACACAATCTCCCTGATGGTTAGACGATTGGTGTCAATTATGACTTTTAATTCGTCGTCATCAGACTTCAATGGCCGCCCGGTACGTGGTTTGTCAATGAGTGAAAAATCTCCAGATCGGAATTTTGCAAACCATCTTCGTACCTGTCGAACTTTGATGACATCTGCTCCATACACTTCACAAATGTTTTTGGTTGCCACACTCGCGGTATTGTCTTTACGGAATTCATAAAGTAAACAATACGTAAATGCACTTTATCGCACGACATTTTGAAAAAATACAAGGGGTTATTACTGTACTCTGGCCAGGCCAAAACTGAATAGAAAGTAGAGGGAAAGCATCCTTTATACAATGGAATCATAAAAAAAGAAGATTCTATTCATAATTTATGAAAAAAAAAAAATTACCTGGGATCATAAAAAACGGTCATTACTTTTGCATCAACCCAATACATTACAGTGAAAAGCACATGTATTTTGACACCAGTATGAATCGAGCCCAGGACCTCCGTAATCGTAGCCAAACGCCGCAATCACTGCACTACGTAGGTGGACGAATATACAAAATATAATTGTGCATAGGTACACACAAAAGTCAAAGTACAATATATATTTACGAAAAAGCAGAATTGACAAGAACCTTGTCATCATCAGGGTCTAATTCTAAAGCATTGAAATACTCATAGTTAAGTTATAGTTAATAACCCTTCCCTTACGATGCCAAAAATTTCCACGCACTCCGTACACCATATGAAATCGTGATTTAAAAAAAATATTATTTAGAAAAAGTGTACCAGTAAAAAGTGATTTTAAAAAAAAATGTTTTATTTTATAAAGTTTATAAAATGTGCCACAAATTATCTGCGAAAAACATTCAAGAATTGACGAGAGTCATATTGTTGAAATTTCACGCAAAAGGCGGCCTGAGGAAGAATTTATATCAAAAATCATTTAGGTACGCTAGATCGAGGATCACTGTAATTGAAATTTGAGATTAAATGAGAATTTTCAATCTGGATCCGATTTCACGACAGCGCTTTCACGAATTGAGTTTCTCAAACGAACTGTTTTATCGGGAAATGAATATAATCACATTATTTCCTGCAAACATCTCAGCCAAATAATACACAATTTAACAGTTTATTATGTATCCAAAATACTCGTTGTGTGATATTTAATATCTTCGCTGAATTAAATTTCATTTTAATTCAAATATATTTCATTCATCGCGTATATTGCACCTACATTCGATTTTGTAATTTCAGCGCTGTAATCGTATTTTAAAAAAATTAACTCGTTTATACGATTGGAGTTGAAAATCGTAAATTAAACACGTCACTTTTAATTTTAGTTTTCCTCGGTAAATACCGCTATTTGGTGAATGTTACAAATATTGGTATTTACCAAGTAAAACCTTTATTAAAAATGGAAAGATATTATCAAAAATGATTGCCTAATCAATTAATTGAATTATTCCTACTAAATACATTTTTATGCATATTTAATTATAATTGACGACGCATATTTCGTTAATTTTTTAAATATTTAGAATAGAATTTCAATAACAAATAACTTGCAGTAGTTTTTTTGACATTTTGCAAAGTGGGGTTCTTGAAATGCTACAACATTTCTCCAGTTGCAGGTCTGGGCACTTTTCAAGTCACGTTCTACAATCTGGAATCCTTTTTCCAACTTAAGATGTTTATCGTTGGTAAAAGTCCTTGACACTTTTAGGTTTTATTCGTTTGTAAGCAACGTGTTTCATATATTTGCATATTTATAAACACATGCTTCAATTAGTATGTTTTAAGAGAAAGTATTTTACTACACAAAAATTTTTAAAAGCTTATGCGTCCAATATAAAAATGCTATAGTTATCTCAAAATAATTCCCAGAGATGGCGCTTCGTACCTGATTTAGCATATTGCATTTAAAGATGTACCAAAAATTAAAGACGTTAAACCATAAGCAGAATGGCAAACTTAACACTAATTTTGAAATATCTAAAATATATAATATTTTAAACATTCTTTCGGGGGTTCAATAAAAAATTTGTGTATAAAATTTTCGACACAATAAAAATACTGTAAAATTTTAAAGCCAGTACACAGCGAGAAAACGTTATTTGAAATTAGAATCCAGAGATATCGAGGCTTGAATGATGTAAAATACAGTAAAATATAATCTTAGGAAGATATTCTCATATTTATATTCACATTATATGAGAAAATAACTGCTCGAATTATAAGTTTTCCAGAATATAAAAATAATTCTGGTTCGGATCTTGCATACAAAATATAAGAGTCTCTGCTAAATAAAAGCTTTCTCAATCCGATCATAGATAAATATTATGAAATCAATCGTGGTATTTCATGAGATTGATCATATATGTATGACTTCTGAAATATGTTGAGTGTGGCTGTCAATCATGGGTAGAATGGGTAGAATGGTGAATGTTACACATGTGTAAAATGTTCACTTAACCAGCCAAAGACAGGCCGTGAGCCCTGTTACTACCCAAACTTCCATTTTCCTTTTTATACAATGTTGAGATTGTATAAAGAATAATATGTTTTTTTTTCAGAATTTCTTTGAAATTATGGCCAGACATTAAGTAACACTTTTTAAACAAGACATTCGTTTGATAATGCCCTAACAAGGCGAAACAATTGTCACAATATATAAATTTTTTATGTGTTTTTGTTAATAAAATACAACTAGTAGACTCAAAAAATCTGTGTTTGATTTAAAATTAATACATTAACACTTTCTAGGTTTGCACCCACTTTACCACAACTACATACAAATATTTCTATATAAAGGGCCACTTCAGCCTACGAAAGTCGTATGAAAGTGTATTTTGCTTTTCGCATATAATTCACCGAAATTACGTAAACTAACCTAAGCTAACCACATTTTATTCATTTTCGTTCCTCATTTAGGTGCTATACGGTACTGATATTTTTAATACTAAATAACTTAGTATTGAAAAATAAAATAAAACGTACGTATTTTTCTCAAATAACACATTGAACATCGCCACAAACCGAATGAAACGAAGTGTTAACACTAGGTTATCACATAACGATGCCTAATACCTACTAACTGTAAATGAGTAGGAACCGCTTTCTGTAAATAGACTGCCGAAAAATTATCATTTTAAAACAATGAAATAAAATGTCCGCAAGTGATTGCCACAGAGTCTCGTTTATATTTTACTTTATCTCGGTGAAAGGGCCGGGTAAAATTTGAATATTCAAATGTGAAAAAATATGATTCTCATTAACGTAGTACTAGCGTTACCAGAAGTGGTGGTGGTATTGCATTTTAATTACCACGAGGCGGTATCGTGACGGTATTGAAAAAATAACGGGGGACAAATTTATAACTTGCCACGCGAAAATGTAAGGAAAACAATATATCACAAGGACTGAATCAGCTACCTGAGTATCAGAAAATCTTCTTCTTCTTCAAACCCTAATCCGCACCCGATGGTGCATGGGGCACTGCATCATATAAACTTCATAATATTAGTTGGGTAATATATCCAAAATAAAACAAGGTTATTGTTGGATTGAATTCTACATTTATTTATGTATACTCGTATCTCAATACGTGACGCGTTTCGTTTTCTTAGGACATTATCAAACACTAAAAACACAAAAATTGAGTGTTTAATAATATCCTAAGAAGACGAAACGCGTCACGTATTAAGATATACACAAATAAATGTAGAATTCAATCCAACAAAAACCTTGTTTTATTTTGGATATATTACCCAACAATTCAATATGGAATTCTACCAACTGTGTGCAGTTACAATAAATTCATATTATTTATTGACATCTCATCAAAGATGAAGAAGAATATGGAAGTCTGGGCATTTACGTTTGTCAATAATGGGTAGAATTGGTGAATGTTACACGTGTGTAAAGTAATCACTTAACCAGCCTATGACGGTCGTCAGCCCCGTAAATGCCCAGACTTCCATATTCTTCTTCATCTTTGATGGGTGTCAAAAAATAATATAAGTCAATTTTGATAATTGATGGTAAATATGGATAACGAATAATATTTATTGAGGAATATTTAAAGATCTATCCTTTTATTTTATCAAAAAGATATTTTTTAATTCTTAATTATCTATATTTTTCGGGTACTAATTTGCAATAGGGAAAAAATATTTTTATGCCCGTTCGTTATGAGTTGTTAGGACCTTTTTCTCAGCATTAAATGTAAAGCTGGGACTTAATGCATATTTAATACGGGGTGGAAAATTTTAAAGGAGGAATTTCTAGGGGGATGGACAAGACAGGAGCTTTGGGAGGTTTTTTTCGCTCTTCATTTTTCGCATTGTCTTTCGACGAATCTCTTTCTGAAAAAAACATTATGGTTTCAATTTGAAGTTTAAATACAAGTTGAAGAAATGTTTTTTTTTATTTTAGAGATACGCAGGGTATTTTATTAAGAGCCTCATAATTTTGGAAGGTTTGTTCGGAAAGCTTTCTGTATGAAAAGGTTTGAAACGAAATATTTCTAAAAGCATATTTATCTCTCTTAACATAGCTTTAAATTTATTTTTTTGGTTAAATCTTATATTTACAAAACAGCGTTGGGATATTTATGGTAAAATCTATTTTTTTCTATTTTTTTCATTGAAAAAAAGCACATTTATTTCGCTGAAACATTTTTTAATATTTTTACCTTTATGACATTTTTTTAAATACTAAGAATAATTAATACATATATAAATACTATTCGTGGAAAATTATGGTTTAAAAAAATTATGATGCGAATGTGGTTGGTTATAGAAGCAAATGAATATCAAGCAAATATTGGCACGATCAATTTTTCGTATACTTAAAAGTAGTAAAATCAGGAGTTTGAATAATTAGCGGGTATGTATGAGGAGATGTATGAATGTGAAAGACGCGGAGATTGTTTGCAAAGATAGATTGGTGTTGCGTTCTATTCTCTCTGCCTACCCATATGGGGAAGCGGCGTGATGGTTAGTTACTTAACGAGTTATAGAATGTATATTGGTTTTGGTTTCGATTTTTCATTCATAACTCATAAATATTTAGTAGAATGTTGATCCTTTTTTATACCTAAGTTGTTAGTAGTAATAAATAATTCAAGATAGTTGTATGAATATACATATACATATATGAGTCAGGGTATGTATATCAAATACAGCTTATCCCATAACTAAGGAAATAATCACGTTATATAAAAATTAAACCCTTTTGGAAACAATACAGTAAAATAATTAAAAAAATGGCCGACTAAATAAAGATTGATATTAAATCTACTTTGTTTTGAGTTCTAAACAATCAGTTACAAAAGTAAAGTTGTATACTTTGTACAACCGTAGGTGAACGAAGTATACCCGTCATTTGAGTACGTTATTTAATTTTTAATTTAAATTTTACTTGGTAAACACCGTACAGTGTTTGCAAATGATGCGGAACGCATCGAAACACGAATCAAAATAGATTTGAAGAAATAGTGACATTTACCAAGTAAAACTTTAATTAAAAATACAAAGACTTTACCACAAAGTGACTGGCGAATGTATTAATGATGTTAAGTTATTTCGATTTCAAAGAACTTCTATCGTAAAAGCAAATGGCTAAATTTAAAAATAACAAACTTTATTTGTCATTGCATAGTCTAACGATTATTAATGAGAGATTATGTGGTATATTTATGTACACATGTACCTTCCCACTTGATAAAGAGCTTAGAGTTTTATTTTTTCTATACAATCTCAAAGCATGCACAATAAACCTTGAGTGTGCAAACATTTCGTACTTTTAGAACGATATTTTGGTCCGTTTTATTGCCGGGTGAGATTAACGCTCTATTTTGAGTAAGTATTTGTGTTACAAAGGAGTGTTATCAAACATTACGCAAAACAAATGATAATTCTACGGCTAAGTCCGCCTTAAGCCCTCAAATAGCCCTTTGAATGACTCAGTCGTTTGCAAACGGATAAATCCTAGCCAGATGATGAAAGCCCAGAGCCGCACTAGTAATATGAGGATTATGTCTGATTAGTGTTTCAGACGAACCCCTTGGGAAACAAATCCAAAAGTTCAAAGCTGAATCCTTTCGATTTGCTTCAAATACAAGTCAAATAAAAATGTATACTTATGTACGTATCATATATGCCTATACTCGTACGTATGTTTGAAATGCATCCAGCAGAATTCAAAGAAAACAAGCTAGGACACAAAATGCCGAACCCTCTTCTAGTGCAACGGAAGCCCTGCTGATGACAGTCAACAGTCCGCCTTTTCCTGAAGAGTTTTACGTGGTTTTTTTTCGAGCAATGAGCAAATAGTGAGTAGTTCTTGATTGGCCCACACTAGATTATCCCACTTGTTCCCAACACAGATTCAAATTAAAATATATTGAATTAGCTAGAAGAAGCAAAACTCCACTAAATTATCCACAAACCTTGTACCATGTAATAATAACAATACTAATAATCAAGGCAAATAAAAATGCTATTTCCAACTAAAAAAAAGGAAAATTAATTCCAAAAGGTGTTGCGTTTTTTTCAAATTAATTTTATTTATTATTATGTTTTATATTATTTTAGAAGGTGTTTTTATGAGTTTTTTTAAAAATTGAATCCATGGAGATAGTATATTTGAATTTCAGGGGTCGATTATTAGATAAGCAAACTTATTTTTTGTCTACTCGAAATCAGTTTTTCTAGTAGGTAGGTAGGCCTTGCGTTTTTTCTAGATATTAGAATTTTTTTCATATTAATATTTATTTGATTTATTATTTCATTTTGTATTATTATTTTACGTTATTTTTATAGCTTTGAATGAAGATTATTATTTTACCACATTACCACATATTATCACATTAGATAACACATGAATTTCAGGGGTTGAACCTTAGATTAGTCAACACTTTTTTGTGTACGCAAAAAAAAACAGTACTTCTAATAGGTTTAATAATTAAAAATCAATTCTTATAAGTTTTGCGTTTTTTTCTGCATTTGAATTGATTTCATAATATTTTTTTATATATTTTGTATTATTGTGGTATGTTTTTTTTATATACGTTACATATGTTATGATTTAAAAAAAATATTAAATTGTTACGACTAGTTTCTGAAGATACAGATGCTTCCATTTATAGGTTTGAATATAAACTCAATAGTTTATATTTAAACCCGTAATTGAAAGTATCTGGACCTTCCAAAACTAATCGTTACAATATAATACTCAACTAGTAAATAAATATTAACAGTAACAAATTAAATCAAAAATTAGTAGGATAATTTTTTTTTTGAAAAAGAGAAATATATATATTTTTTATTATTTACACAAATATTTCAATTTCATACTTTTTCTGTGAGCCTAAACGGCTCATTATAAACGGCTCATCATTATTATTATATTATTAGAAATAGGTATCAAATTGTGGTAGAATGGATTCGAACCGAGAAACTCTGACTTAAGAGTCCGCGACACCAGCCACGGGACCACAACCCGACACATCTAGTACCCATGCCATATGACTCGCGATTTTTTTGAATTTTTTATTCATGTATATTATTAAAATGATGAATATATTTTGTATTTTTCTCAGGTAAGAATGCGACCCTGCCTTACCCAAGCATTAATGATACCCCGGAGCAACAGAGATAATAAGATAGAAACAGATAATCTCTTTAGTAGTGCGTCCAGCGTAGAGCCGTGTCCATTACGAAGGACAAAACACCGGCCAACTTTGTTCCCACATTACCAAATGATATCTATTAACTGCCATAAATATAGCATACCAACTCTAATAAGGGCTGGAGGAAATCAATTATAGATAAAATAATAAAGAATTAATAATATTAATACACCTGAAATAAATATCATACCATATATTGGTATTTGTGAAAAAGATAAGGAAAAAATCACAACTCTACTTATCGACTTTGACAACTCAAAAACATGACTTCATTTTTTCCATTTTTGTTTTTCATAGTAAATACTACTTTACGAAAAAGTAATATTTACTAAGTTAAACTTATCTTTACTGACAATCTTGGTGGAACTGCATTTTATTTAATGAAATAAACCATGCAGTTTTTTAAGGCATATATTATATTTGACCAGTTTTGTAGTTACCAATATCAGTCTGATGGTATCGATAACAAAAAAAACCTGTTACTGTTTAATTTAAAAAATTATTGGAAAAAACGTATTTTATTATAAAAATAAAACTTAATATAAAAATGGATAGGTTTTATTTCAAAGTGACTGCCGAATCAATTAATGAAATTATTATTTCATCTTCTAGTTAAAATGATTTTATATTCTCGCAATCTGACTATGGCCATGAAAGGTTTTTTTCAATAGTGAATTTTGAAGTAATTTTATAAATTGTATATCCATTGTCCATAATTGGCAATAAAAATATATAACTTATATTAGTAATACTCCCTTTTACAAGCAACATTTTTTAAATACCTTTTAATTAACTGTTTTCTAATATCATCCAAAAATCTTTATGAATATGGAATATGACTTCTTACTTATGAGTTTTTCTTACCATTATAAAATGTGACGATCTGGAGAATCACGAGTTACAAAGAAAAGTGGTCTTATTAGCGGGTACTAAGACTGTCTATTATTGAGTACATATTTAAGAGCATTAAAAGCTTAGATGAGCTTTTTTTTAGCAATGGGAACAGCGTATAAAAACGAAATAACGTTGGTAGAATTTTATTAAATAATATTGTCTCGTTGAATTATATTTCTGACAATTTGTAACTAGGTCGAAAAAGGTGCTATGCCAAAATTTAAGGGTGCCAATCATCTAGTCGAAGCAATAATATTGTCTGTTTCTTTATATCTGTAATTATATATATTTTTATGAATAAATAAAAATATTCTATAAATGCAATAACCAATCGCTCATCCAGTAGCCAATTTCAGTAAACATCGGGTTTGTTAAACTTTTTTTTTTAAATACATCTAAGTACTCTAAATATTAACAAAACAATATATCATTTCGAGATAAAATGCCTGTTGTTATTTGAAATTAAATTAACTCACTTGCGTACCTACTTCAAATTCAGAACGAGTTAATCAGTCCAAAAAACATTTGAAAATATAATTGAATTAATATGAATTGAAAATTATTCTTCTGCAAATTCAAACCACTGTCGGTTTCTAAATTAAGGTAGAATTTCATAGATATTTGGTGAATTATTCTATAATAAAGAGATCGTACCCTGAGTGCACTCAATTTGAAGTCTGACAACCAATATTAAGCACGCACTTGATGAATGGCTTCTTGTAAGTTTAATATCTGAAATTTCACTTTTCATACGGTTTCTTACATGGAAAATTTATGACACAAAATTTTATTCCATTTATTATACATATTTTAAGCGCTATACGTTTTTGAAGAGTTTTAAACTATATTAAAACATTAATTAAAATATTTATTTCACTTTATTTATTCTATCGGCAGTAAAACTTAACTGCCTACGTTAACATTTAAAAGAAAAGAGAGGAAAAAGAGAGCCTGTCATAGCTTGCCATAGATAGTATCCGGAATGTATGTACATTCCAATCATTGTAATATTTCGACGAATTATTTATTTTAGTTATTTTATATAATTATTTTATTTGTTTATTTTATTTGATTTTTTTTTAATTCGTTTACTTTTATTTATTTTTTTGAAAATTTGTAACAGTAGCAACTTTGTTTCTAGATACGAGTATCTGAAAAGTGTGAAATTTGCAGTCACATTGACTATGTAGTAGCAAAAATCCGTAATCTTTTATTTTAAACGGATACGTGGTTCATGAGTGTAAAAACTTAATAATTTAATAAGTGCACATTATTTAAGAAATTCCTTTCAAGGTTTTTTTTTTAACAAGGGAGTATTTTTTCCACGGTACAAAGATCCTTTTCACATAATTGATTACAAATGGGATGATAATCAGTAAAATAGTTCCCAAAGTACACTTTTGGTTACACGTTTTTTCAACAATATTTCCACAAAAGGGTTAAACTTCAACACGTCATCCTTCATCATGGTCGGGGTATAGGGGTTGGTTAGGCTAATGATCCCTAAGCTTCAACCTACCCAACCTTCATGTATTATAATCATTAACAGGACAAAAACTTTGCTAATCATGTCATTTGACGCATTTTGAAGGATCTGTTTTAGAGTGTTTAGTTACTTTACAAAACATTTACACACAAACACAAACTTATTAAAACATATATCTTTTTATATATATATATTTATATATATATATATATATATATATATATATATATATATATATATATATATATATATATATATATATATATATATATATATAAATATGTATATATATAAATATATATATATATATATATATATATATATATATATATATATATATATATATATATATATATATATATATATATATATATACAATATATATATATATATATATATATATATATATATATATATATATATATATATATATATATATATATATATATATATATATTTTTATATATAAATATATATACATATATATGTATATATTTTTTTTTTATATATATATATATATATATATATATATATATATATATATATATATATATATATATATATATATATATATATATATATATATATATATATATATATATATATATATATATATATATATATATATATATATATATATATATATATATATATATATATATATATATATATATATATATATATATATATATATATATATATATATATATATATATATATATATATATATATATATATATATATATATATATATATATATATATATATATATATATATATATATGGCTGACTTGCTGGAAGTTCGATTCCCGAGCGGGACAAAACAAAAAAATATTTTTTTACTCTTATTTTTACTTAATATCATCCTGGACGCGAAACGCAGGACTAATTACCTTAATTTATGCAATAAATTCCGAAATTAACATTGTATTCGATTTAATTCGATGCAGTGCCCTTTGCAACATCGGGTGCAGTAAAAGTAAGTTGAACTTTAATAAATTAATTGATAATCAATTTTGTATGGTGTAACAATTGATTTCATATGTAAAAAAAATATTTCAAACGCTTTCAAAATGTTATTATTATCTATCAAAAATAAACCTTTACGGGTACTAAAAATGTTTCGGTTATTTTTACAATATCGTGATGCCCATTTCGCAGATTCGATTAGTTCAAAAACTGATTCTGAATCAATGTAGTACTAGTACCGATTCGCAATCAACTCCACAGAGCCAGAGCAATCCAATAATAGTAAAATTAATTACTGGTTTATTGTTCCCGAACCGAATCCACTCAAAAACTATCAGCAATTAAGCCTTCCGAATGGGACTCAAGTTTAGAGAGTCAATAATCTAACGGTAATGAGCTGCTTTAGAAGGGTTGGTGTCCTGTGCTAGGGTGTCCAAATTTTTCTCAAAATTGGAACTCGATATCTCCAATACTAAAAATGTTTCCGGATACTATATGGAAAGCTTGTGCTTAAAACCGCCTCATTCTATAAAGCTTTAATTTTTTGTATACATATAAAAAGTAATACAATAAGTATTATGACTAGTATTATTTAAGAAAATACCACTCTATAAATAATCCAATTTTATAACAAGTACCATATTACTGTTGATCCCCTTGCACACACAAAAGACCATGGGGTACTGCATCAAATCCATACAATGCTAATTTGATAATTTATTTAAAATCGGTTTTATAAAAACTGGGTGATCAGTCCTGTATTTGAGATACAGAGTCCATGATAATATTAAATAAATATTTACTTTTAAAATATACTGATTTTAACCTGATCAAAAAATCAACGTTAAGTAGAATTACTATGTACCGCCATATTTTATATGTGTGTAAATGACATCGGCATTAAATAAACAAAAAATGGGCATCTCTTTTAAACTTTTACTAATTTGTGATAATGGTGAATTAACAAACTGATCTCATTAAAAAAAATACAAATAATAAAGTCGTTTACTTTTTACATGAATACATAATTTAAATGTAGCTTTAAAGCCTTATAATATTATTGCTTATATTATTTAAAGATCACTGCAAAACGTATCATATAAAATATATTCAACTAATTATAAATATTGTATTTTGTCCGCATGGTCACCCTGGCTATTAAGTACCACCCTACTCAGGACGAGACGACTAATGGAACTTGAAACTATTAAATTTTTAATTCCTCCACTCCAAAGAGTTTCGACTTAGAGTCCGAAGAGGAGATGTAATGTATTAATTGCCAATTGTTCAACGTCGCAAAACTTCGAGATTTAACATAATATTTAATAAACGTAGTCAATTAAGTTCAATGGAATTCCACTTCAAAGGACTTATTATCTAGTGAGAAGTGAAATCTCAATATTTTGAAAGCGTGCGTATTTTTTTGGTAATTTTTTTAAAAAATTTTAATAACCTTATTTAGGAGTTGATGAAATAAAGATTTTTTTGATATCCTAATGTATTTGATAAAGAATATGGATGACTGGGTATTTACTGGGCGCAAGACCTGTAATAATCTGGTTTAAGTGATCACTTTACCCACACGTAAAATTCACCATTCTACCAAAACTACTTCAAATATAAATAAATATAACTTCCAAAATTTGGGCAGTGAGGTTTTAGATCATATAAATGTTATGCGCGTATAATATGATCACTTAAACCAGCCATTGATCGATCCTTAGCCCTGACTTCCATATTCTTCTTCATCTATGTTGAGATATCAACAAGAAAGTTATATTTTTATAATCATTTTGTCATCATATTTTTTTCTTCATAATAATATTGTCTTAAACGCACTAAAACCATTTTTGTTGGCCCTGCCCCGTTGCGATAGGTATCGTCGGATACAAATACATAATTATACTTGTTCTCAATTAATAACTGAATTAAAGTAGTAAAAATAAATTTTATTATCTGTAATTTTTTAAATAATAATATTATTTTTAACAACGAAATATTCGGCATGATAAGTGGAGGTATTATTTTTTGACATCTCATCAAAGATGAAGAAGAATATGGAAGTCTGGGCATTTACGGGGCTGACGACCATCATAGGCTGGTTTAAGTGATCACTTTACACACGTGTAAAGTGATATAATATATTTACATCTCACCAATAGATGTCTCTAGTGAAGTTCTAGTGATTCAAGAACAAGGTTTCTAAATTGGTTCATATATACAGAACTTCCAAGAATTTGAGTAATGTGGTTGTCAATAATGGGTAGAATTGGTGAATGTTACACGTGTAGAAAGTGATCACTTAAACCAGCCTATGACAGTCGTCAGCGCCGTAAATGCCCAGACTTCCATATTCTTCTTCATCTTTGATGAGATGTCAAAAAATAATATGAAAATAACTCCTGTAATTGGAAATAATCCAGATTTTGTGAACATTTTGTGGACACACTCAAAATGTTGTAAATAAGTAGAGGTGTAATTTGATGATTGTAAAATCATGGTAATGATTTAAATATCGATTTAATCATTGAATGTTTATAATGAAGGTATACTCGTAAATATAATCATATAAAAATTCGTGCAAATAGTGTTTTGTTTAAATTTATATTTATTTTCAGTCAATTAATTGATGTAAAACAAAATTATGAATGAAAAAACACTTAGAACGTGGATAGAGTAAATATTTAGGGTCATTTGAAAATAAAACATACGTGTAAATACTCCAGTACGAAATAATGTTTTTATTGATTTGGCTTTTAATTTGTAGAACTCCATTTTAATTTATGTATTAATTTTAAATCAAACACAGATTTTTGTTGTATTTTTTTTTTTAAACATAAAAAAAAGTATTGTGACAGTTGCTTGGCCTTGTTAGGGCATTATCAAACGAATATTCTTTATTCGCATTCGTTTGATAATGCCCGAAAAAGGCGAAACAATTGTCACAATATTATATTTTTTATCTGTTTGGTTAATAAAATACAACTTAGTAGACTCAAAAAATCTGTGTTTAATTTCAAATTAATACATAAATCGAAATAATGATCAGAATATCGCACCCAAAATATTGAACCATATACAAAAAAAATTGTGTGTTCAAATACTAGTTCACATTACTGGGTTTTCTCCACAGAAGAGTTATTTTTACGTTTTCACATCTCAATATCGATGAAAAAGAATATGGATGTCTGGGTATTTACAGGCCATATGACCTGTCATGGACTGGTTGATTGTCATTTTACCATCGTTAAGTGCGCATATTATTCTTCCTCTTTGACCTCTATAAACTGCCACAAATAAAATACAGCTTAAAACACGTATATAGGAGTACAAGTATGCAACCTTAAGTATTCGAGTCATCGATGATATTTATATATTATTATTCTTCAGTACCTAATATCCTTTATTTCGACATAATGATTTAATGAGGGTTCCTACCATGCGGTGTATTATTAAAATACATATAAAACGAATTTGTTCAAATTATGATTTTGGATTATAAAAATTCCGAATTGATAATTGATCCATCCGCAAGGGTACTATGACCTCGGTCACAAGTAAGCCAGAATTGCAGCACACACATCTCCGCTTAGGTTGATGACCCGACCTTTTTGATTGCGCTTCGCGGCCGTTCCTCGGCTACTAATTACAACCATTATTGTTGCGGAGCGTTGTGTAGTCACGACACAATAAATTATGTGCTTAATAGTTTTCTGACAATTTCACACCTTGATAACGCATCTGCCCAACTGAAATTTATTCTTTATACGAATTAACCTCTAGGCATTGTAATTAGAATGCCTTATCTACAATAATAAAAACGACTCCACTAAATCTTCGAGAAAAATGGGATTTCGTCTGCTCTGATATAAAAGCCATTGAATGTGCCCACTTTGCGATAAATTGTCTGCCACTGAAGTACTTGTATGAATGTTCTAGGATTGGATATGCGTATAACGTTCGTCATTTATTCCAGTGATTCCCAACATGGGGTATCGAGAGGTTAAATTGGCAGAAGAGGCGATTTTATCAATTTGGGCAAAAAATAAAAAAATAAAAATTGAGATTTCGTAATACTACAATTTCAAAATGGACAAAAAATGCAGCATATCATTTTTAAAATAAAATTTTAAAAATGATTAGGCTCCACCTGAAAAACACAAGAAAAAAAACAGAGATGTAAAAATGTTAGGAACATCTCAAGACTTACTTTGCAAAAGTTCGCATGTATTTGTGGTATATTTGTCAACGTAAAATATCAAAGACATATGTATATATTTACATTCTTCCTCAAGGCTCATTTAACGTTATTGAATTTTTTGCTTAAAACACCGTTTTAGTATTGAAAAAATAAGTTTTTCTTCCAAATAAATACATGGTTTGAAAAGAAAAGAGTTATTGAAAGGTAAGGAATCAAAAAAATTTAAAAAAATGTATTTTCTGTAGTGTATACTCATATTCTAAAAAAGTAACTCTGGGCCCTAAAGCTGCCCATCGCGTTCTGAATTTGTACGTTTGAGATCTTAGCCTCAATCGGAACATATCGGAACGTTTTACAATTATTCACAATTCTGAATATTTTAAAAGATTAATTAATGTTTGAACGCATTTGTAGTTAATATAATGTAATGGACACTGCCGATGTCTCACTGCTTCCTATATTTTGTTTTCATATAGGTAAGTAAACTACATACATTTATGTTTTGAGTGCAAAATATTTTTATGATTATGACCACACAAAAAAAGCAATCGAAAAAGTCAAACTACACAACAATTCAAATCACGACCGTTGCCTTGTAATAAAAATAATTAATCAGACAAAGTTGAAAATAATATAAACAAACAGGTAAATTGTAGATAGATTGGTCGGTATACACCGTAAGACAACTTAATTAAATAAATAATACATTATGAAAATTTGCATTTAAACGATAGTAATGCATAAAAATTACCATAATTTGGAAGTACTGATATTTTTAACGGAACTGCATTTTATAAATTAATAAAAAAACAACTTTACATTTTTTTAAATGTAAAATTATTAAAACTTATAGTAGTTCTATTATTATTTAAATTACCATAATATTTCTGAAATTCATTACATTGACGGGATAACGAATGGATATTTTTTTTATAATTAAAAACTGTGATTTCTTATTCTATTTATTGATCCATTTTGTCACTCCATTTCTACATATGATCCATTATCCATATTGTCAATGTAAATTTGTAAATTTGTTTTGTAAACTATTATGATTACCAATTTTTACTGATTTATTTCATAAATATCGGAATTTCGACGAAGCATCCATCGTTTTTTTATGCAAAAAAAAAATATGTCTGAGCTTTCCTCTAATACAAAATATATTGATATGTCACTGACAGGGTGGAAAATTCAAAGCCTGATAAAAAAAATACTTACAACATTTTGAGTGTGTCCAATTACTTGTTTACAAAATCTGGATTATCTCCAATTACAGGAGTTATTTTCATATTATTTTTTGACATCTAATCAAAGATGAAGAAGAATATGGAAGTCTGGGCATTTACGGGGCTGACGACCGTCATAGGCTGGTTTAAGTGATCACTTTAAACACGTATAACATTTACCTATTTTAAATGCCCAGACTTCCATTTTTTAAATGCCCAGACTTCCATATTCTTCTTCATCTTTGATGAGATGTCAAAAAATAATATAAAAATACTATTAAGTATGCA
Source organism: Brachycentrus maculatus (assembly GCF_059751285.1). Classification (NCBI taxonomy): domain Eukaryota; kingdom Metazoa; phylum Arthropoda; class Insecta; order Trichoptera; family Brachycentridae; genus Brachycentrus; species Brachycentrus maculatus. The sequence continues at coordinate 338,590 of NW_028281227.1, forward strand.
ATTAGACAGGGTTTATAGAAGTTATTATTAATATAACTATTTTTTTTACATTTTGTATAATTAAGGGGAATAATGCTAATTTGAAGTCTTTCCCACTCAACAATATTTGTTCGGTTTTTCACATAGATTTTTTCAAAGTCAGAGTTTGGGTTAAAATAATTACTGAAGTTCTGTTTTAATTAATTCTTTAATTTATTCTGCGAGGAAAGTATTTTTTTTAAGTGTAATTAAAATTAAAGATTTATCAACTTGTAATCTTCTTTCAATTTTCTTTAAAACAATTTCAAACTTTAGCGTGTTTTTGTCAGGCGCTTTTAAATTAGGAATCGTGCTTTAAAAGTCTTATTTTAGGCGTTAATTAACAAATGCGGACTGAAAATGCTTTCTAGACAAAACGCAAAACACGCAAATTTTCAGATTTCAATTTTAAGATAGCTGAATTTTTACACAAAAACATGTACATGTATATCTTGCATTTGCAATATATAAGTTTCTTCTATTTAAGCAACTATTTTTAAATTAATTTCATTTCATTTATTATTCCTTCTCTGTTTTGAGATGTTTGTTCCAAAACACTATATTTATTGTTACATATTATTTCGGCATTCACTTTGTAGTAAGAGATGATTAAATTAAAAATTAAACATTAATTTTATACCACTTGAGTAATCGGAAGCTACAGATTTTATTCGAAATAAAATTAAATAAAAAAAATTTTTACCACTTAAGTATAACCTTTATTAATTTTTAATAACTAGTTTCAGAAGCTATGGATGCTTCCATCAACGGGTATGAATATAAACATAATTTTAATATTGAAACCCGTAGATGGAAGCATCTGAAGCATCCAAAACTAGTCGTTTAAATATAATACTAAAGTGATAAAAAACAAGTGATTTATTAATAATTTACCTTATTTACTCTAATCACATTAAACTCCCTTAAAAATTTACGCTATCCATTATGGTTTTCCTGTCTTTTTACAAGTGCAGAATAAATAATAAAGGAAATGATTCGTAAGATTGTCACTTTAGTGACACGTGCGACTTTAATGATCGCCTATCGCCATCAACGATTGAAATACTGCCGTAAAGATAGATGTTCTCTTAGTAATAAATCCGAATCTAATATGGGATAGGCCAAGCAACACAAATGGGCCCTCTAAAGTCTACCATAAAACGGTCGTAAAAACGTTTAGCTTTCTTACAGAGTGTTTATTTTAAAAATTCAAACTTTACTCTGATTGGTGATAAATCTCGGTTTATTTGACGCTTCAAGGGTAAACGGCGATCTGGGAAGATGGTTGCTGTTGCGAAAATTACGTAATAAAATAACGGAGAGGATTGTCGGAGTTTTATGGCCGTTCAATTGGGTTATGAGCCGGAAATAATAAATTTATAATTCGGTGTTAACGTGATACTTGTTACAACTACAACATTGATGAAATCATTCGAAATGAGATGAATCTAATACATTTGTATCCTTACATATAATTTCTATCAAGTACAGGGTGTCTTCGACTTACTCAAGGAATTATTTTATAAAATTTGTACAACAGTCAAAATGTACGAAAATACACAAATTTGCAAAAAAATACGTTTATTTTTTATTTTAAAATATTAGCGATATTCAAGTCGTACATACTATATAATATTTAATAACATAATATATTTATTTGTAAATCTTTATTCCAAACTTTGAAGTAAATGACACAAGCCTCTAAGGTTCATATAATAATTATAAAAATAAAAGGATGAAAATTTAAATTTAGCCGTTTTCGTAAAATTCCACCATGTATATAATTTTTTTTAAAACAATTAAATAAACATATATATAAATACACACACACCGATATTATATTATATATACATATACACTAACATACTTACACGCATACGTATTAAAATAATTAAAATAATAAAGCACTCATTAGAGTGCTAAATTCAAACACACTTTTAATGAGAGGAATACGTTAAATCAATATTTAATAACGATATCGCTGAAAAAAAAATCATTTGCCATTTCCAAGACTAAAATTACAATAAAATGTTGAGATCCACCCTAATGTTCGGGTTACATTTTGGCACTTATCAAGAGTCACTTATGTAAGGGGCCACTTCTTTATATTGAAGGAGCTGAAAATTAAAGTTGAAGAATGAGAAAACAAAATTTTAAATGTTCAGTTGATTGATACTTGATTTCACAGATGAACGACGGATTATGCAAATTTAAGTTGATATCCCTAAATTTCAGTGGAGTTCGCAATACTCCTTATATTTTATATTATACTAACACTCGGCCACGCGTTGCTTTAGCTGAGTTAGGTAAATGGAAAAGAAAAAAAATATCACGAAAACATGCGCGTATTTGAATGCAACGTTGTTTCAAATTTTCAGATCAATCGGGGAGTAACATTCGGAGATTGATTTTGACCCATCAAATATTTTCATTGAAATTTATCCATATTTAAACTACATATTTACAAACCGTCATCTGAATATTTTTTTAAGAAAATATATATTGATTTTAGTTTTAAAATCCAAAGTTAACCTTTTAACATAAAAGGAATAATAATTAACTATTTATTTTGGTATCCTCACTCATTTTTAATGACGCAGAGGAAATGGCAGTGCCATGACTGCATGTAGTCGAACACACTCAACGTAAATACGTCAGTAAATTATTTTACGCAACATAATTCCAGAAACATCAAAAAATTTCCACAGATTAAAAGTCTCCAAAATCATTTTTACAATGATTGGTGAATTACTGAAAGCGTTTAAAAACATCAAACTCGGTTATTGAAAAAAAACTTTATCTAACTAAATCTTAACTTATTTACAATATAAGTCTTCATTTTACACTTATCTGATTGTTGTTGTCTCTTATATTTTCAATATTTTTTTAGCTTAACAGTTTAAACTTCATTGTATATATATTTTTTGTACTTTGTATTAAAATGTGTAAAATTGTGTGTGTTTTTTTTTTAACACAGTTTAAGCCTTTATCCGCTTCCGTGGTGTAATGGTTCACGTATTTATCTACCGTTGGAGGGTATCTACGTGTTGGAGGGTTCGATTTCCAAGGGGGGTGAAAATAAATATTGGTGATTTAACACTAAAAGATTTATTTAATATTGTCCTAGACTGGACGTAAAGCGCAGGACTGATCACCTTACCTTCATGTAAGTAATGGATCAAGATAATACTGCGTTAATACGATGTAGTGCCCTAAGCACCATTGAATGCGGTTGAGGGTAAGAAGAATAAGCCTCAAAATCGAAAATACAGAGATAAAGATATGTAGATATCTGTAGACATAACTATTTGTGAATTTGTGTGTATGTATACATGTAATAAAAATACATTATAAAATATAAACTTGATTTAAATAACAATTTTCTTTAATATTAGGTTTTCAAATTTGCCCTTAAAGTGGTAGAAGGTAGAATAATGTAATATTTTTTGCATGCTTAGAAAACATGGAATATGAGAAGTGAAAGATAATTTTCGTTTAGGTAATAACGATTACATTAAAGCACTCGAGCTTTTATTCGTCCTACGGCAAATGTACCTAAAGGCAACTTTCATAATTACAACCTTTGAGTTAGATAATAACTGTCAGAATTTTGTATATTAGATGTTTGCTCCGTTCAAACATAATGTTGATTTTACATTCCTTTGTATCCGAATTTCCAACGTTAGGCTGTTTGAACAAGTTTATTACTTGTTTGTTTGTGGACTTTTTATGGGTGATAAAATTAATTAACACAATTTACCCGAACTATACAAAATGGATAAACAATTTTTTAAGTTGCTAATTAAATATAATACTTTTTCGCTTAGAAAACAATTACACCCAAGGACAATAAATTACAGTAATATTTAAAGGAAACCTTACTTGAAGAAAGTTCAATTGAAACTGTACTTATCATTCATCGTTCACTTTGTATAATACCACTTTAAAAAACACTATTTTGTGACTGTTTTGGAATAATCATCAGATCAAATGTAGATTAAAATGAAATCGTTACGGTCTGACATTTATACAAAAATAAAATTTTTGAAGAAGAGGAAATGGACATTTTATTTTCTTACTTTTTTTCATGTGTATTTTTTTTATTTTATTTAAGATTGCTTCTAGATGCGCAAGCCAGAATTCTTTGCCTTTTTTGATACACAGTCAAGTCAACATTATATCGATCTGATGCAAGACCTCTAACATTAAGTGCAGTAAGGTTCATTTTACTATATATGTCCCGTGGTAAGTTTTTTATTTTATTTTTAAAAACGGGATTTGCATTTATTATTTACCTTGCTTATTACGTACTATGTTTATAGATCATTTAGTGGATTTTTGTTCCTTCTAAATAATTGAATATGTTTTTATTTGATGTGGTTAGTGTCGCGGACTCTTAAGTCAGAGTTTCTTGGTTCGAACCCACTCTACCACAATTTGATACCTATTTCTAATAATGAACCGCTTAGTTTCAAAAAAATAAAATGAAATTGAAATATTTGTGTAAATAATAAAAAACACAGATATATCTCCTTTTCAATAAAAAAATACGAGCTAACCACGAAACATCACATATAGTTATTATTTTTTTGTAAATGAGACAAATTGAAAATTAATTATTCAATTATACTAATACACCTACGTAAAAAAAACTCATCAGCAAAATTATGACAAATCCGTTTTTAGTATAATTTACATTTTGAAGATTCCCGAGAATTGATAATTTTTGTCTGTTTATTGACCCTTAGTGAGTAATATCCGCCATATTGTGGTTTGTGGTCGCATCAAACTAGGTGTAGGAAAAAACCATATTCATTTCAGATTCAAGGAAAGAAAAAAATATATTTTTAAACCTGGATGATTAAGACTTTATTTAAAAGGAAGAAACTGGGAAGAAATCGAATTAGGAAATAAGCCTGCGACCAATCAAATATTGTAACGACTCTTTATTATTATTATTATTACCCAGTGATGAAAATTTAAAAAATATAAATTCTTCAAAATAAAGCCACAAGAAAAGTGATAAAGAAAAGAAATATAATAAAATGCAAGATGAACTTAATTCAATACCAATAAAAAAGAGACGAAAAAAGATGGTTTATAATATTATTTTGAAATTTTTCATAAATAGAATGCCCAAATAATTTATCAATTAGGTACTTTTAAATAGTAAAAAAAATCATTTAACTATATGTAAAAAACATTTAACGATAAATAAGGATAGAATACTATAACACTATAAAGGTTAAAAATATATGATGAGATATCTGCATACATGAAGAATGAACAGAGTTTTTCTGCATGAAAATTTAAATACATACATATGATGTTAAATAAAGTGTTTATATTAGTTTGTATGCTCAATGTAATTTCTAGACATAATCTCAGTATTACCATTACCAGCAAGCTGATCTTTTTGCATCGTTTCCATTTAAAAAATCTGTTATTTACAGTATTTAAATTTTCAATCTAATTTAATACAATATTACTATTACGAGTATTTTATTTGAGTTACATTACCCATTTTTAAACAATTGTTTTTTTCTCAAATATGTACATTTATATATATAATATATGCATGTTCATACATACCGTATTAAAAAAATAGTAAAATTTTAATAATCCATAAAAAAATCATGATTTTCCGTGACATCATTATTTATTGTAAAGACCGCATTAAAAGGTAATTGGTCCTCGTTTTCGATTACAGCTAAATTATTTATAATTTTTTGTTTACATTTCAATTCATGTCACTTAATGGTACATGCATTAGTTTAAACATATTTAAAACATAAACAAAAAATCCCACATAGGTATGGCATAGCCTGTGCATGGCGTATACAATATAAACTATTTTTGAACCAAACCAAAAAATAGGTGTTAAAAATCAACGAAAAGAGATCAAATTTATGATTATTAAAGAAAATGTATAAAATGCGAAACAGTCATGCAAAGATAAATGTCAAAACATTGTTAAACTCCAGGTAATATTTATACCAGTATTTTTATATTAGTTTATATAATACGATACTAAATCAGTTTATACTTACAAATGTAGATGGAAGCGTCTGTGACTTCCGATACTAGTCATAACTAAATATAAAACTGAAATGGTGAAAAACAAGTGTTTTATTTGTAAATTAATGATAATACCAATCATTATGAATTAGATGTTCTTCAAGAAATTAATTCATACGCCGGACTACTCACTGGACAAAAGTCATTGATTTAGAGTTAAGCTCTTCATATCATACAAATGTATGGTGTATAACAATATAAAATATACATTTTACAGACTTGTTTTATCTTGAGTTTCCTCAATCGGAACATGACAGATAGCCGAGTGACGGTTTTTCTAGGAAAAAAAAACATTTCCACGTGAATCGGTAATAATTACTAAGAACCGTATTTGCGGTTCGACAATATGTCTATACGGAGAAGGTAATCACAGGAATTAGTTCACGTAATTATATGGTTTAATTTTGATAATTAGGGGGCCTTACCTTTTTTTCCGGTCTGTTTCACTTTCCGTGAAAAGTGTTTGCGTTCGGGAATTTCAGAGTGCTCGCTTTATATTCATGAAATTTGAACCTTTAATACTGTATATTTTTAAACATTAATTTTTCACCAGAATACATTATTTTAGATAAAATTATTCGTATATCACATTTCTTGAAAAATAATTTTGTATTGATATTTTAATTAAAGGTTTTGAAGAAAAGTGGTAAGTATATGTAGTTATTTGTTAGAAAAATATCATATGTACCAATATATATATATATATATATATATATATATATATATATATATATATATATATATATATATATATATATATATATATATATATATATATATATATATATATATATATATATATATATATATATATATATATATATATATATATATATATATATATATATATATATATATATATATATATATATATATATATATATATATATATATATATATATATATATATATATATATATATATATATATATCTATATATATATATATATATATATATATATATATATATATATATATATATATAAATATATATATATTTATGTATATATATATATATATATATATATATATATATATATATATATATATATATATATATATATATATATATATATATATATATATATATATATATATATATAAATATGTATATATATATAATATATATATATATATATATATATATATATATATATATATATATATATATATATATATATATATATATATATATATATATATATATATATATATATATCTTTATATTTATATATATATAATTATATATAAATATATATATATGTATATATATATATATATATATATATATATATATATATATATATATATATATATATATATATATATATATATATATATATAATATATATATATATATATACATATGTGTATATGTTTATATTTATATTAATCGTTTGACATTTCATCGATAATATTAAATAAGTAAAACTTACATTAAAAACACATTTATATACTTGCAATTTTAAATATTAACTATTATAAGAAAATACATTTTAAATATTATCTATTCGTAATTATACCCTGATTTATATAAAATAACAAAAAATATTTTGATTTTATCAACTATCGGAAAAACAACTCAATAAATAATTAAATGAGTTTAAATTAATTACTAACTTTATAAATAAAAATGTTCGAATAACATTCCGTGTCTAAAAAAGATAAATCATCATAGAAAAAATATAATCAAATGTTTGACCCAATTTAGTTAGTTAATTAATTTAGCGCAGTAATCTTTAATGTTATCCAATATGAGGTCAATTATTACGAGTAAATAGTTAAATACAGTATTATAAGATAACGTATTAAACCATGCACGCACTATTTGGTCTTCATACTCGCACAATAGCACAGCTGTTGTTTTTTAAATACAATATATACTTACAACTCGTAGAACGCTTATAAATATTTATATATTTTTTTGGCGTAGGTACTTATAATTATCCTAAAAAAATACTTAAAAAAAGGGATAATCATTGAAAATTTAATTACTTCCAAATTATCATGAAAACTCTGGAGTATTTAAATGTGCTATGCAATGACATTTTCTATACATATGAACGAATAAGCCTTTTTTACAATTAATGTTATTTACATATATTTTTTTTTTTACATTTTAATGTTAATAAATATTTTTTAAATTATAATAATAATGGCATTCAGTAAATTGCTTTTTCGCACAAACCATACTTATATTTTAATGAATATTCAAATTCACCTTAAAAAAAGTTGTATATTATTCCAATTTTTTAAATGATTATTATAAACAAAACTTTTTAACACTTTATGAACTTTTTTACTTTTTAATAAATTTAAAAAAAATAACGCATTTAAATTTGCAAATCAAATGAAAATATTGCCATTAAATGAGATATTTTTATTAATTCTTGTTCAACCCTTATCCGCACCCCAATGGTGCATAGGGCACTGCATCATATACACGCATTGTTATCTTGATCGTTAACACATGAAGGAAAGGGGATCAGCCCTCCGCTTCAGGCACCAGTCCAGGGTAATAATAAATATTAATAAATATTAGGGTGAAAAAATCACTTATTTTTATTTGACCCCCCCTAGGAATCGAACCCGAGACCTCCAGTACGGTAGCCGAGTGTGCTCACCATATTACACTACGGAGGCAGACAAAGACACTTAATTACAAAGACAAAAAGTCCAATTTTGTCTTTCAGTGTTATTAAATTTGACTGAGTCATCCTATAACATATACCAAATTAATTAAGACACTTTACTATGTTTTCGATTTATATTGGCTTCACAATAATCGATTTTTATTTTTACGAATTATTCAAATAATCGTAATCGTAAAAATTGTACGTTTTAATCGTCACGAATACCATATTTATTCTCATAGATTATTGAAATGGCCGTCATATTCTGTATTCTGTCCGCTGAACGCAGATACGGGAGTAAAATGAGAATTATTCGATCGTTCCAGTTGAAATGGGTCAAGTGATATGGATATCCAGTAAGTACTATCATCAAGTCATGGTTTATCAAAAGTCACATACACATTTTTAATAACATTATTTATTGCTATAATGTAGTGAGTATTTTTTATGTTAATAATATTGCTGGTTTTAATCTCGTCGACCTTGCATATTAAGATAAAAACAGAGTTTAACATTTTTTCGTATATTTATTTAGTCGTACAAAAATTATTAGTAATAAGTTTATGTATAAATTTATAGTTTTATTTTACGTTTTTTATAGTTTTGATTTATAGTTTTGCGGGTAATTCCTATAAAAAATGTAAAATGCATTTTTAGTTATCTTTTCAATTTGATGATCTGCAGTAAAAAATATTGAATACAGCACATGTTACACGTTACACCCAAATAATAAGACGATATTAGTTTCCAGGATTCGGACCTCACATACTAATAAAAGAGTTTCTGCTTATTAAAAAGCTACTTTTTATCTTACCAATAGATGTCTCTTGTGAAGTTTTAGTGATTCAAGAATAATATTTCAAAATTGGTTCATATATATAGAACTTCCAAGAATTTGAGTAGTGTGGTTGTCAATAATGGGTAGAATTGGTGAATGTTACACGTGTGTAAAATGATCACTTAAACCAGCCTATGTTGGTCGTCAGCCCCGTAAATGCCCAGACTTCCATATTCTTCTTCATCTTTGATGAGATGTCAAAAAATAATATTAATTTTAGTTTCTTTCAGATACTCCATAATTATTTTTTTCATCGCGATGTGTCACCATTTTTACAATGTGTAATGTATAAGTTTACCATAAATAAGATGAAATAAAATTTTACTATTTTCGTACTGATACAATAGTTAGAGCAAGCATTTCTGTTTTGATTAAATTAATAAAAGGATGTGTAAATGGGTTAATTGCTATGGAAATTGGATCATAAAGAGGGTGTGTAAAATTTGAAATAAATGCATACATTCGTATTATTAGGTTATGTTACCGATAATTAAAATGTTATGTACACGTACATATGAACTTACATACCTACGTAGGTGGTAAAAATTAGCATAATGTCGATGTTTATTTATTAATTAAAGGTTTGAAAAAACACATGCAAGCGAAGAAAATGTGGGTAATTACAAACAACCATGCAATCTTGCAACAATTTCGTAACTGGGAAAGAAACATTGTGCAAGTTTAATAATGCACTTAATCTATATATTTAAAACCAACATTTTTTTTTAAAATTCAAAACGGTACTTACTCTTTTTATACGCTTTGTCTAGAATATAATATATCTGTTTATCTATAATATCTATATATATATATATATATATATATATATATATATATATATATATATATATATATATATATATATATATATATATATATATATATATATATATATATATATATATATATATATATATATATATATATATATATATATATATATATATATATATATATATATATATATATATATATATATATATATATATATATATATATATATATTATCTTTAGAATATAATATGGGAAAACGCTGTTTTTCTGTCGCTAACGACCTCTTAGCAGATCTTCTACGAGTCTACAAGCTTGAAAAATAAGTTATTGATGCGTTAAAATATTGATTTGTTATTTTTTAATTAAATAACAAGTTAAATACGAATTTAATTACGGCAAAATATGAATCATATAGCGAAATATTTATAAGAACTGTCATGAATATGAGAAAAAAATATTAAATGATAGATTTATATTTACAGATGAAAGATTTATTTTTTTTTATTTTGGTTGGTATATTAATAAATAAATAAATATTGATAACGCCTTCGTGGACCAAAGCAAGAATTTGTGAATAAAAATTTGGTCAAAATTTTCAAAATATGATACTTATGTATCCGCTGATGTTCGCTATCGTTGACGTTCAGCATGTGTCGCTTAAATATATATCCTTATATATACTTAAAGTTTATTTAAACTTTTATTATATTTTATTTAATTAAAAATTCGTTATCAAAGCGGATAAACATCGCAGTGAGTAATGTATATGACACTCAATACGGTTGAAGTAAGCTCAAAAGTAAACATAAATACCGGAGGTCGCGGTCGAATTCTAGGGCATAATGCATGGGTCACATCACTATTAAAGTATAAAACATATTGAAAACTTGGTGAACACCACTGTTTCTTAAAAGCCATTGTGATACGTGAAAAATGATACGGAATACATCGAAACACGTGTCATAATTGATTTTAAGAATTTGTGGTGATTACCAGGGGAAATTTAAGTAAAAAAATAAATAGGTTTTGCCACAAAGTGATTGCTAAATCAATGGATGAAAATATTTAAAACTATTAAACACATTTTAAAATATGTAACGTCAATGAAAAATTATCCTCAAAAGTAAATTATATGGAGAATATATGATATATATGTTTTTACGTTCAGCATTTTTTTGTAGTTGATTAAAACGATAAAATCAAAATTGATCATGTACTCCAACGTATAATTTTTTTCATCTTTAGTAATAACTCACATAAGATAAAATAGTTATTAACATTCTTTTTTCTTTTCATAAGAAAATACCGTTAAATGTTTTTACTAAAAAACCCAACATGCATGTCACCATTTTTGTTATATTTATAACTCAAAATAATCGTACGGCAATTACTTAAGAGATAATTTCCTATTAATGATAGGTCTGAGATTTATTACATTTCGGAATTACTCGATTCATCCGAAGAACCTTTTGACCTCTCAGATATTCACCGGAATACCATAATTTAACCGAACCGTCCATTTGCGGCTCAAATTGGTTGTTTTGTATTTAAAAACGATACCACTCTGCTTCTGTATCCCGAACGTGTATCCAAATTTAAAGCTTGTTGGTTTTATGGTGCTGTATCAGCATTACGCCGGTATTCCGTTATTTTAATGGTAACATAAAGTTTGGGCACAGCGCCCTGTTACCGGTGTCCAAAGTCTGCAGCCTGGAGCAGTGGCTAAGAGAATGGAAGCATTCGTCAGCTTTGTAAACCTATAACGTTGTATATTATGTTATTATTGTAGTTTGTACACAATCTGCCCTGTGTTAATACCTACTCGGTGTATATAAATTTATTAAACTCAGAGATGATGTAGACTCTATTCCTGAAGTGAATATTTAATTTCATTAATTGATTCGGCAGTCACTTTGTGGTAAAATTTATCCATTTTATATTAATGAGTTACTCAAATATCCGTACATCTAAAATCCAAATTTGTATTTCAATTTCACTTCGTAAATACAATTTTTTCTTAAAATCTATTGTGACACGTGTTTCGATGCGTTCCGCATCATTTTCAAACACCGTATGTGTTTGAAATACGGTGTTTGAAAATGATGTCGAATGCATCGAAACACGTGTCACAGTAAATTTTAAGAAATAGTGGTATTTACTAAGTAAAACATTTATTTTAAATGAATATTTTATCACGGTGTAGAATATAATCCCTTTATAAATTACATTTACCGTTTTTTCCTTAAAAGACTGTGTTTTCGGAAGCTTTACTGCCTAATATTTTACTTACTAATATATATTAAAATGTCTTTTATTGATTCAAAATATTAATGTTGTGGAATGACGCGTCGAATGAACTCAATAAGTAGTACCAAACAAGTTTAATTTATTTTAAATAATCCAACGATTTCTTTTAAATTTACCAACAACTTGATACTCTGTGCATTTCTGGTTTGAAGTGCGTTATATGTACACTAGAGCAGTGAAAATACCATATCAATGTTGTTCATTTAGTTTTTTTTTATTTAAATTTTATCATACTTATAATTACAGATTACAATAATCTGCCCTCACTAAGTACCATGCCAAGGATACATTTTAAAATGTTTGTTTTTAAAACTACATAAAAGTAAATTGTTTATGAAATTCAATAAAATACTATATGACCAAATGATGCTATCTACAATATTTCAGATCTACTCACTTCAATTATCCATTTATAAAAAGCTCTTTTATACTTAGTTTATTTTTTAATGTCAAAGCATATGTATAATAACAGCCTTGAATTCAATTCGGTCAAAAATATAATATAAACATTTTAGTTTTTCCCCATCCAAATCAAACCATTTTTAACAAAACTTCAATCGGTTTTGATGGAAAATTGTGGTAACTCAAATTGTGTCATTTACCACTAAACGTGGATTTGAAGAAATTCAAAGTTCTACACAATCGGGCTTCGTACATAAAGATAAATGATGCCCGAATTGTGGACCTATATGCTTCGTTTATTAACCAGGACAGCATATTGCAGAGGAAAAATGACGAACAGAAACGTATTACAAATTACAGCATTGGTATTCATGGCAATCCGCAGAGACAAGCCAAGACTTGACCGTTTGGACAAGATCGGACACAACAGAAAGTCCGTGACCTCACTATCAAAAGCCTATTCGCCATAGATCTAATCGCACGCCTCCATATTTGAATAATACAATATTAAACTTATATAATTTATTTCAATTACTCAGTCAAAACATCCGCTGGCGACTTAGCACTCCATACGCCGTTTAGCGGTTAACCAACTTGAGATACAGATTTGCGGCAAAAAAACGCGTTCAGGATTCATAGCCGGACCTGAGCATAAAACTTAGATTAGCGCTGGTTAGGTCATCGAATAACGTAATAAAGACTAATTTACTATATCTGCTTGTTCCGTGAAAGGCGATCCGAGCATTTCGGTTCGATGGTGCATGATTGATAATAATGTATGAAGATCATCGGCCGATTAATGGCAATGTGAGTCATGATTATTATGATAAAACACAGCTGTTTCGTACAACATACAACATTCCTGCCTCAACTATGTGATTATTAATTATATACATGCACACATTTTAACAATTTATGGTCCAATATAAAACGCGTTCTTTTAGATGCAATACCTCTTTCTTGAACTGTATCGAAAATTTGTTTTCCTCAATTGACTTGCTCAATAAGTTTGCCTTTTCTTCGTTAAACCCTTCCTCAACAAAAGTTTTTAAAAATGTACCATATCAAATTACTTGTATCAACATATTTTATATTGTATAAACATTATTTGTATGACGGCTGAGATACATTTTCATTCAATTAAGTAAATTTTCTTTTCCATCATCAACGTACATAATTGTATTTTGCATGTTTTATTTTTTTCTATTTATCACATTTCCGTAATTATCCAATGAGAAAAGGTACAATTTCACTTAGAAAAAACTGCTTCTAGAAACCTGTATTTTCCTTCAATGCATAGATAACAAGGGATAACATATTCAAACTCACAGATGCATTTTTTTAAAATCCATGTGCCTATAGAAAACAAATAAATAAAACAAAAAATGAGGGGGTGAGTATATTATATCTTTTAAAGCAAAAATAAGAACAAATAAAAATACTTAAAATAATTACTCAGTCTTCTAACATTTGTCCATTTAAAATATTACTTAAGGGTACCATTTAGTACTGATGCAGTATTAACATGTTCATTAATAGCATTGAGACAAGTAAGTTTTTCTGAAAAAGACTTGGCACGATCAGATCAATAAGAACCTAAAATCTGGCGGTGTCAAAAGTCTGCGTAATCGGAGGGCATGTATGACTAGATGTATGGATGTGAAGGAGGCGAGGAGTGTATGTCAGGACAGAAGAGTGTGGCGTTCCATCCTTTCTGCCTACCCCTGCGTGGAAACGGCGTGATGGTAGTAGTAGTAGTAGAAGTAAATATGTATGAATATCAACAACAAAAAATATGTAAAAAATTACCCTCCAGAGAATCAAATATCAACACAATAGTCAAACATGTATGTACATCACTACACTACTGGGGGACAATTTTCTGTTCACCTTCATACCATTTATCAAATTATTTTTTAAACATATAAAAGTAAGAACATAGTACTTTACAGCCAAGAGATCGCTTTAAAAATTCAATACACAATATAGTTTCTCAAATCTACTTCAACACCTCATCCATCAAATTTTACATTACATATTAATAAGATCTTACACTACAAGAGCTCGTGCTATAATATTAATATTGTAGTTTTCTGAGTGAAAAGTTAGCATCCTTCATATTGTAGAGCTGCCGACGTGCTTAAAATATTAGATAACTTCTCAAATTATTTTCACTTTTTTTATACAGGACAGATTGTAAGGAATATGAATATACATATAATTATTTAATAGCATAATGTTGCCTCAACTAAGTTTTAATCACCTTATATCTAAAGACCATATTTTTAATAAATCAACGGGTACATAAAGAAATTTTACATGTAAATAAAACTGGTCTTCGTTAAGATAATCTAGAAAAATTAGCAATAAGTAAAGCAGCTATTAAAGACTTACACACAACAAATAACTAATTAAATTAAACAACAAATCTTTTAAAAATATTTCAATTGTGATTCATTTGTCTTTTAAATTTTAGTTTTGTTTAAATTAATACCTTAACAATTTCACTTTAGTCTTCATTTGACTTGATGATGAGATGATTTTTCCGAAACCGGTAATCGCAAAGTAGTGTTTTTTCAAAGTGGTATTACACAATTTGAACGATGAATGATAAGAAGAGTGTTATATTACTATCCCAAAAGTTACAAATGCTTTTAAAATACAAAATTTATGAGGAAGTGAGTATAAGGGAGGAGAGATGGCCTCGTTGTCGAATGAATTGTAAGTTTTTAAGACAAACTCTTAGAAATTTTGTATGCTTAATACCTTAAAAATAACTATGATGTATTTATTCTGTCTCTGCCTTAAGATAGACGAAAGTATGAAGTGAATGAATGAGTATAAGACAAAAAAGAGCTTCGAAAAATCTTCAAATCAACGTGTGTGAAGCCAGTCGAACGGTACGCTTATATGGATCCTCATATGAAGCCTTATATGGAACCAGACGTCCTAACCACTTCAATGGGCCGATTACCCTGACTTGGAGACCTTACAGAGGTCAAAAATCATACTAGTCGATTAAAATCATTTTTGACAAAAATCATTTATTACGTAGATCTTTTATAAGATATATTTTTAAAAAAACTAACCAATTTTATATTGAAATAAAACTTTATTTTTTAAACAATTAAAACGTACCCTTGTTTTAAAATCACTACAAAATATTTTATTTAAAGAAGCGGTTAGCTTTGAAAAGCGGTTAGCTTTGAAACCGGTAGACATTATAATTAAGTTGTAATAAAATATTTGTATTGATAATAAAACAATGTGACATTTTAATTATAAAATGAAAAATCACAAAGCTGGTGCTTCGAATAAAAAAGATATAAATAAACTTACTTACTAAATACATCGCGCTGCTTTTCCGTAGGGGTAGGTATATATATATATATATATATATATATATATATATATATATATATATATATATATATATATATATATATATATATATATATATATATATATATATATATATATATATATATATATATATATATATATATATATATATATATATATATATATATATATATATATATATATATATATATATATATATATATATATATATATATATATATATATATATATATATATATATATATATATATATATATATATATATATATATATATATATATATATATATATATATATATATATATATATATATATATATATATATATATATATATATATATATATATATATATATATATATATATATATATATATATATATATATATATATATATATATATATATATATATATATATATATATATATATATATATATATATATATATATATATATATATATATATATATATATATATATATATATATATATATATATATATATATATATATATATATATATATATATATATATATATATATATATATATATATATATAAATATATATATATATATATATATAAATATATATTTATATATATATATATATATATATATATATATATATATATATATATATATATATATATATATATATATATAAATATATATATATATATATAATATATATATATATATATATATATATATATATATATATATATATATATATATATATATATATATATATATATATATATATATATATATATATATATATATTTATAAATATATATATATATATATATATATAAATATACATATATATATATATATATATATATATATATATATATATATATATATATATAAATGAGTAAATGCTCCTCTATATTCACATTGTATATAGGATTGAAACCTTAACGCTGAGAGCGATGGGACGAAGATTGTGTTGGAATTTATTTTTTGTTGTTATTATGAAATAAACCGGGCTCTAAAATATATGTTAATAAATGTTTCAGTGAATGTATTTTATTTTACGTAGGCGTATATTGTTAACCGGATTCGTCACATTTACCAACGGTGTGGAAATTAAAATAAATACTAAGAGAGTTGAAATAAACCCATGTTAAAGAAATATAAAGCGTTAATAATTATTGTTATTAGGTCATTGTTTTAATGTATCACCATGCGGTTGGATTTGCGGTTTGATTGACAATAGTAACAAAACTGTCATTATGTAAAGCTGTAGAGTTTTTTCCGGTATGATTCAGAAAATACGATGAAGGTTTATTATTGTTTCGTGGCTATATCCCATGGAGGGTCAACGCCTTCTCTTATAAGAGACCCTAACACGGTTGTCTGTCCTCGATAGCAGCCGTCCAGACTCATCATTGGAAATTCACAACACTAAAACTCTTAACAACAAAAATTTATTAATGCTACAGGTTTTCCACTTCAAATTGGACGTTAAACAAATCATATATGACACCAGAAAAATCAAATTGGACGCCTTACAAATTAAATTGTAGGTTTACCAAATCAAATTGGACGTTTTACAAACCAAATGAAAATGGCCATTTTACTATATCATGATGTTATCAATCAAGATCATCAGTCTGATGATGTCGGTTATGACAAAACCTAGTCGCTGGTCAAATAAATTTTTTGTGGTAAAAACTAAATATATGTATATACTTAGTTGTTGTTTTTTTTTTATAAAAATTCAAAGTTTTTTTATAAAATACAATAAAACGTCCAATTCGTTTGGTATAACTTTCAATCTGAAATCTCGTATACCAACTAATAGCTGGGCATCGAATTATCGTATTCACCGGACTACTAGACTTACTTTTTTCTTCAGAAAATTACCTCCATAATAAATATAAAAATATACTCGAAATTTTTATAAAAATGTCCAGTATTTGATTTAAATTTCTCGCCAATCCATATATTGGAAAAATGTCCATATATTCGATGCCGCAAGAAATCTATCTATATCTGGCAAAATTGAAGTGATGGGAATCGTACAATGCAAAATGTAGTCCACCACACAACAACACACGACCATTTGTAGAACACAAAACAGACTATACAAAACAGACTATAGTAGTTAATGCGGATGTTTTCAATGGCGAACACCCCTCCATTTCTACAAGGATTCCACGCGAACTCCAAAATTATTTTTATTTTTAGTCTAACTTGCAATCTTGTAGTAAAAATTGTTTAAATGTAAATTTTCTTAAAACCACTTAAAAATTACATTTCTACTATTAGTCCGCAAAATACGGTATACCATGTGTATTTTACGATTAATCCTTGTACAAAAAATTGAAAATATAATTTGGTAATACATATTAACTTTCTGACAATACTACAGTTTCAAAATACTTAAGTTGCTAGAAATAAATTTCCAGATGTAAAGTTAAACTTATTTACACAAATAAGTAAACATGCTTAAAATATAACTTGGGAAAAAGTTTTTTAACTACCAAAGTAACGTTGTAAAATAAAAATCACCAAACTAATATTTTTTGTAGTATTATATGACTTATTAAAAAAATATTTAAAAAATTTATACATACAATTATTACCAATGAATAAAATTTTACTCAACAAGGCATCCACTTTCACGAATGTAATGGTCAGCGAGTGAAACTACCATGCTGGAGGCTCAGGGTTTGATTTACAGTGAGGTTTAAAATAATTATTACGATTTTTCACTCAAATATTAATTTAATATTTTTCTGGAGTAATATATGTAGCCTTGATCAACTTACCTTGATTTGAGCAACGATAAGAAAATACTGCTTCAATACAATGCAGTGCCCTATGCATCATTGAGTAGATAAAGACTAGAAGAACAATCAAGTTGTTCGTAGTAAGAACAGGTTCTATGGAAAAAATTAATTGAACTTACAAAACTGACATCGTGTTTTGATTAATTTTTTGTTTGTTTATTTATTCAAATTACTCCGGGTGTTCTTTTAGGTTTTCCTATTAACAGAACTCAAATAAAATAACAAAAATTAAAAATTATTTTTAAAAACAAATATTTTTTACAACACTGGGCCTTTTATAAAGAAGAATTCATGGTTTCATGTAATCCGATATACTGGTCCTAAGCACTATTAACTGAGTTTAATGCAAGTAAGAAATAGAATAGTAAAGTGTTCGAGTATTTCAAAAGAAATATCTCCAACAATGTGAGTACTTGATAAAGATGTAAAAAAGGCCACTATGAATTTCAATTGCCGAGCTGGTTCATGTAACGCAAGTAGACATAAAGTCTATTTTTATAATTCAATTTGTCAGCAATCAAAAATGAATTAAAGATTTCTGACACGCTCATTGTTTATTTTTTGTTCGCAGGTAATCTCGCCTCAAACAGATAACACTTATATGGAAGCATCCACTCAACTTTTTCGTACAACAATATATTTTTAAATAAAAAAGGTATAAAAGCGAGAATTTGAAATTGAAAAATGGCAATTATCATCATCATGTCATCAACATTAAGCCTTAGGAAGAAAATCAAACTTCGTAAAAACGAACCTTTTATTTTTATGCAAGATCTGAACCCGGATTTTATCACATACTGTGAAATGCCTGAATAAACTGATTTTAATTTTTTTATGCAGCTTATATTTCGACAATTGATTTTATTCGTAATATTTGTGTGTACACAAATCTTGGTTTCCCCATTTTTACTATTATTTTACACTAAAATATGTAAAATAACTCCTAATTAGTAAAACCCAGTTTTATTAACAAGTATTTGGACATACTCAAAATGTTACAATGAATAAAGAAAACACTTGTTTTTTACCACTTGAGTTTTATTATGCCGAAACAATAAATAAAATACTCAAAATGTTGTGACTCCAAAAAAGCTTGTTTTAGTAGCTTTAACCGTCACACATTGCACACCGCCTCAATGTACTACTAATATCAGGCGTTGTCGGCATACATAGAAATGGTGTTTCGTTGGATGAGGAACAAGTTGAGAAAAGGTTGAAGTAAAGCGAGAAACAAACAGATTTTATACAGGATGGACTGGCCAAATAAAGGAGTCTGAAAACGGCTCAGGAATGGAGATCCTATATGTACATCTCTGGAGACCATGACGGTGAATGTAGTGAAATATAAAGAAAAATGGTTTATAAATGTGGAAACAGTTGATAGTATAGTAGAGCAGATACTAAATAGTATGGTGGTGACGAAAATTTGTTTTTGAACCCTGCTGTTTTTTTTCTTAATATTATATTTCCAACAGCAAAAAGATATATTATTTTTATTTATTAAAAAAATAAACACTTGAATTAATTGAGCCAGTATTTGAGTTTTATTTTACACGACCAGTTCCAAAAATTATAGATTTTTTCATCGACAGGTAATCTCAAAAACGCGTGAAATAAAACGCAATTAGAAGTCTAATACAAGTGCTTAATTTCTAAAAATGAATATGTCGATCGACAAACTTAATGCCATTTCAATAAATAATATTATTTATTATATCAAATACTGGATTATTTACCCTACGGATTAAGTGTTAATATTACAGATTTCAGTGTCCCTTTGCCTGTGTCTGGCATTTGGCTTGCTTAAAATATCAGTTTGTACAGCTGTGTTACGTTTACCGTTCTGCACATTATTTCATGTCTCAATTTACGACACCTATTACACAAAAAATTCTTTAATGTGGAAATATTCCTAAAATAATACAAAATTGGATTAAAGTTTAGCAATAAATATATTAAAAATAATTATGAGTCCCCTTTTAAAATGAAACAGGAAAGTTTTGAGCAAATGGTATTCAGAAACAATAAAATAGTATAACAATGAAAAAGGGATCACGCGAAGATTCCACTTCGATTACAAGCAAATTGCATGTAAACGCCTTCAAGATATGGGTTACAAAACCATTATAAATTACAAGTTATCTCTTCTTGGAAAAACTAGATGTTGTAGATACACACACTTCTTCGTTTCACACAATTTTAATCGAGATCAATCATTATCATTATTATAGTTTACCAGTTAAGATGATTTCACAAAATCATTTGAAAAATTCAACAGTTACTTTTCATATGTCGGTCTATTATTTCATTGAATCTCATAATGAAGTAAGTGTCTAATTGAAATGATGTACAAGGCACTCTACTACATCGATGCAGTGTTACACTGATCTTTAATCACTCGAAGGCAAGATTATCAGTTTTACGTCCAGTAACCGGTAGCAGTCTAGGATAATATTATATAAATATCAAAGTGAAAAATCACTTAAAAGTATTTTGAGCCTCTGGAAATTAAACTAGGGACCTCTATATAGGTAGCCAAGAGGTGGACGGGATAATCTTATCAGCTAATAATGGAAAAACAGGATATATTAGTTTTCTCATAATATACACAAATATTTCGAATTCATATAATTTTTGTAGGCCTAAGAGACTTGTTATTTAAAATAGGATTGAAGTTGTCTTAGAGAGAGCTCGAACCCAGAAACTCTGATTCAAAGTCCACGATAGCAACCACGGGACAACAACTCGACTCATTTTAATTGATGCTGATAACAATCAATTATCTTGACACTGAATGAGACACACCTTCACAACTACATATATTTAAAAACTTGCTTGGAACTGACTACTCTGGGATTTGAACCTCACTGAACTTACCTGTATTGTTTTCTAACCGTGAAATTAATGAAACTGTATCGTGAAAATAATTCTAAAGGCCTTATATTAGCATTTATTGTATGGCTTTATTCCGAAACGAGTTTTTAAAATAAAATTTACTCGTTTAATTATTTTAAATACTTTTCAGATATTAGAGTTTTTTCGTTATTTAAATTAGTAAAATAATTTACCACAACGTTTTCTTTAATCGAATCATTGAAATTCAGATTATAACTTGAATAATATTATGGCGAATGATTAATTATCTTAGTTTAGTTTTAGCTGAAAAGTAATCTTTATGCATTTTTTTACGTGCGTGTGTATAATTAATGTTCCTCCATAAACGCACCGACGTATAACGTTATTTATAATGTCATCAAAACGTTGAATTTCGTATTCATCAGACGATAAAATACAGTCGATTTGCATAATCCATATAATTAAAAAAAAGTGTAGGAAAGGTCTACCAATTTCACGAAGTAAAATGTTCGTGATCATGTGATTTTACAGGAAGAAAAATTACCGGCAAGGCAAATATTTTTTTAATTAAATGTGTTTTTTTTATTCAAATTAAAATCATAACATTATTTGAACACATGTGTATTTATATTTTTTAACAGTTACGTCTCTGAAATGGTAATAGGTTACACCTTGTTTTGTATTTAATTACTTACGAAATATTGTAAGGGAATATTCCTTAAGTTTGACCCTTCTAAAGAAACATTATTAATCAACATAAAAGGAAAGAAGAAAGAGTTTTTTTTTTCCTGGAAAATAACTTATTGATTCTCCTTAAATTTTGTGGATTAAAATGATGATTTAAAATATAAAAAGAAAAGTGCGGTATAGGACAACTATTTTAGTTTATTAATGAAAATACAACTGTTTTCGAGAACTAAAGATGTTCTCACTAACGGATGAAAATGCAAACTAAAAATCTTCTTCTAACGTTTATACGCACCCAATGGTGCATAGAGCACTGAATCATATTGAGTTGTCTTAATCGTTAATTCCACGAAGGCAAGGTGATCAGCCCTGCGCTTCAAGTACCAACCAGTCCAGGGTGATATTAAATAAAATATGAAAGTAAAAACCACCCATATTTATTTTGACTCCCTGGAATTCGAACCCGGAACCTCCAGCACCGTAGTCAGAGGCGCTAACCACTACACTACAGAAGCGGACGAACTTAAAATACATGCAGGAAAATATGCATATGCGAGTAATTATTTCAAATTATTAAGAGTTTCAAAAAATTTAATTGTGTGGTAGTCAATCATGGGTAGAATGGTGAATGTTACACGTGTGTAAAGTAATCACTTAGCCAGCCTATGACAGTTCATAATCGCTGTTTATACCCTTTCTGTGCTTCTATTTTATATATACTTTCATATTCTGTGCCCTTTCTATGTTTCTATGTTTATATATACTTTCATATTCTTCTTCGTCTATGTTGAGATGTCAAAATGGGAAATATTAAATGAGATTCAGATGGCGTCCATAAAGGACCCTACGGTGAAAGATATTACTACTAAACTGGAAAAGAAATGGAAAAGAAATATTGGTAAGGAAAAAGGAAAATCAGTTATAGCTAGGGTATTCGGTGTTGAATACATGTATTCGTACTATAACGTGGAAACATTCGATGTGCATGACACCCTTGAGATGTGTGCATTTAATTATTGTATGTTTGCAGTTTATATGTGAGTGTACCTACACATAAAAACGTATGTATGTAACATACATTGATGGTACAATTATGTATTGTTTGTGCATAATATTTATTTATTGCGCTTAAATAACAGAGACCAGCGAGTACACGTGCAAGATAATGAGTTCCCGTTGCGAGTGTCTGCAAATGCGTACAAACCATGCATTTAAATATTTTATCGTTTATTTGTGAACGTGATACTTTTATTAAATGTAATGAGGCGAACCGTATGGAAAAATCTTTGCCAATTTTGTATGATGCTAATCAAGCTAATAACTTATTGTGGCAATGCCTTATTGTCATTGAATTGAGTGCAGAAAGATGTTTTTCAAAGTTAAATGCGTTAGCTATTATTAGCTATCTATATTTAATATACATCCATTTTAATCAAAGTTTTCCTGTAATTAAAATGGATATATATTTTAAAAATGGGTAAATATTGACAACGACTAAAGACTTCCTTTTATTGTTTATGTTCCAACTGATAAAAAAAAGATAATAAGAAACAGCTCCCACCTTCTTTTCATCCTTCAACGTCCCAAGGACGCAAATCTAAAATTTGGACCAAGCTTCACATACGGTGTTTGAAAATGATGATGCATCGAAATACGTGTCACAATAAATTTTAAGAAATAATGACATTTACCAAGCAAAACTAAAATTAAAAATTTAAAGTTCTTTTGGAATTGTTTAGTGTTGAATTTTGCTGTAAAATCATTTTAGAATCAAAAAGATGTTTTTTTTTAAGATTGAAATATTTATCACCATTTAAATAGCTTAAGAAATTTTTTATTTTATTTTATTTATTTTTTAAATGTTTTCTATATAGGGGACATGAAATTTATTTGTTTGTTTTATTAAAACCGCGTCATGGAGTGTCATATGCACCAATGGATGCAGATAATTGTCAGAATAAAATATTGGTTATCATATATTCTTAATATTAAAACGTCGTTTTGATTTTTTTAATAGAGCAACGCTAAAGCATGTACGAATAAAATTATATAGACGTAATGCTCGTATCTACTTCTTAAAGTATGCATATAATCATAAATTTACATCGGTGCTTTTCAATATTGATGTGTTGGGCCGGGATTTGAACCCTTGACCTTTGGTACGTGGGCGGGAATAACACCCACTCAACCACTAAACAAGATTGTATCACCTGCATACTTTTGATCAAGTATTTTTTTCCTGAAATTTGAACTAGTCGGTTTTTAGTTAGGGATTACTAGCTGCGATAACCATCAATTTAAATATAAAAAACGTGTTTTTTTTTCTGTCAGATTACAATAACATGGAATCATCACTTTTTTTTAAATATAAAAAAAATCCTAAAATTGTATATTCTAATCTATCTGCAAGTGTAAAAAAATAGATCAAATATGAATGGAAAACTTGAATTTTTTCACCAAAAAAAGGAAATCAATGATGGATTCATATAACGCATTATTTTTTACGGTAAAACAAATAAAATAATTTTGACTCGATTCTGATAGATATTGAGGAAGCAGGCATTGAAAAAATATATTTCGGACATCATACATTTTATCCTATCCTATATATATATTTATATATATATATATATATATATATATATATATATATATATATATATATATATATATATATATATATATATACATATATATATATATATATATATATATATATACATATATATATATATATGTATATATACATATATATATATATATATATATATATATATATATATATATATATATATATATATATATATATATATATATATATATATATATATATATATATATATATATATATATATATATATATATATATATATATATATATATATATATATATATATATATATATATATATATATATATATATATATATATATATATATATATATATATATATATATATATATATATATATATATATATATATATATATATATATATATATATATATATATATATATATATATATATAAATATATATATATATATATATATATATATATATATATATATATATATATAAATATATATATATATAAATATATATATATATATATAATATATATATATATATATATATATATATATATATATATATATATATATATATATATATATATATATATATATATATATATATATATATATATATATATATATATATATATATATACAACATTCTGTGTTTGCAAACTTTCACATTCACACATCTCCTCATTATTCTGACTCCTGACATTACTCAAGTATTTAAAATGCTTGATCATGCCAAATTTTCCTCGACCTTTCACTGCTTCTATCTTATATTCATTGACATTCTGACATTCACCTCTCAAATTCGTTTTAGTGATCTAAATAAAAGTTGTGTATTGTAGACAAAGGTACTTTTGGTTTGATCAATAAATAATAAATTCTCTTTTGTACTTTGTAAATGATGTAATATAACGTCAATATTTTGACGTGTCTAAGTTATGCTGTAATTAGACTTCAAAAACTAGATAAACTGTTATAATAGTAACTTTACGACCAATAAAAAGATCAAAAAATACTGTTACAGGCTCAAAATAACACTAATTGCAAATTTTACTTCCGTATCGAATCCGAAATCATACAAACTCGTTAGAACTGACGCCCTGGAGGCAGTATGGTACAGGAAACTAGTTTTGTTCCGATATCAAAATCATTCAGTTCCTGTTCAAACATAAATAAAAATAATTCTGTTGTTTTTTTCAAGCGTACAAAATCGATCGTCTATAGTTTGTGGCATAAAATTAGGATAATGGCCACTCTATATTTGCAGTTGGCTGTAATCATGAATGAATGGAACGAGTTATGCAGAAAACAGCCAGGCACAGGAAACTCTATTTATGCCATCGGTCCCCCGTTATACCCAGCGAATACCAAATAAAATCTTTCTGTTGGATAATAAAAAACCATCATATAATAGAATATTTATCAAATATAATTTTTTGTTTTATCCATAATAGATAATAATATATGTAATAGTAGCTAGCTTAAAGACACGGAAACGCAAATGATACGGCATATTAAGCTAGAAAAACGCATCAAATTGTTGAACAGTAGTTTAGGTATATATTTCAATATCCAAAAAAAAACAATTATCATACATTATTTACTATACACGCTCATGATTTGTGTTTGGTGAACATTAACATAAAATATATTTAGGCAAAACGATGTATGATAGATATAGAAATGGTGATATAAGGAGAAATGCGAGGCTGAAATAAACATTATCGATAAAATTAATAAAGGTGTGTTGAAATGGTTGGGCATGTGAATCGAATGAGGGAAAGAAGGATAGTAATATATATTTTTGAGGCGAATGTGGTTGGTGCTAGATGCAGAGAAAGACTGGGGAAAACTTGGCATGATCAAGTATTGCAAATATTTGAAAATAGTCCGGTCATGAGTTGGAATAATCGGCGAGTATGTATGAGGAGATCAATGAATGTGGAAGAAGACGAGATTTTTTGAAGAGGTATATTGATGCTATTCTCCCTGCCTACTCCTGTTGCGCAGCTGCGCAATGATTAGTTAGTTATAAAATATATTTAAATGCAGACAAATGTGAAATGATCCATTTCAATTGGATAAAATTACCCCTCATATCTTAGCTATAACGTACTTTAACATCGAATTCATTAATTCAAAATATGAAATATCTTTTATACAAAATATATTTTATTGCCCTTCTCAAAAATAATTTTAATGTCGTAAAAGAGGGTCAATCTAAGAAATTATCGTTACCATAATATAATATGTTTATCTTTTTATCACTATATGTATGATCATCAAATCTTTATTTTATGTATTAATTTTAAATCAAACACAGATTTTTCGAGTCTACTTAGTTGTATTTTATTAACAAAAATACGTAAAAAAATAATATTGTGACGGTAGTCCATTTGATCTTCACATTCGTTTGATAATACCCTAACAAGGCGAAACAATTGTAACAATACTAATTTTTTATATGTTTTTGTTAATAAAATACAGCTCAGTAGACTAAAAAAATCTGTGTTTGATTTAAAATTAATACATAAATTAAAATGGAGTTCTACAAATTAAACGCAAAATCAATCAATCAAATATTTAACCCAGATATACTCGTAATACTGTTTATAATCTTAAAGTGACCTCAAAAATCACAACACACTTAAATATTTTAAATATTACTGACACCTTTTCTAATTATCACAAATATTTTACTGTACCAAGAAAACATAAGCTTGGTAATATTGATAGAGAAATTGTAGAATCCTTGTTTTCTAATATATTGGCTTTTATTGCTTTAATGTTGTCAGCAAAGGAAAATTGTAGATTTTGAAGAATATGTTTTTTTTCATACATTCAGTTTTTTTTAATATTTTTTTACAATATTGATAGAAGCCCTCTAGGATATAATTGAATTAAAATTAATAGCCCGAAAAGTCCATACGATGGACAATCTTTTTTCTACACAACCAGAGTAATTAATTGCCAATAATATTTTCGTTAGTCCATCTCACTCACTCACGCTAATTTAATAATACGAGAGTGAAAGGGTTATATGTATAATTTGAAATTGGTTTTGGTATATCTAGTCCCGATCGACAGAGACCGAGCAGAACGTCATTACATGCGTTAATGACTAATAAAATATAAACAGAGACATAATTAATCATAAAACTGTATTAATTTACAATGTCTTATCTTAGCTTGGTCAATTAATAGAAATTAGTGTTGATGTACTTTTTGTTATACCGTTATTGATCATAATTCGTTTGCTTTATCTAAGAGGATAAATCTGGATGGGATGCATTATTAATTATGATATTATAAATACAAATGATATTAACTTTTCTAATATTTTATTCAAAATAGTATAAATGTTTCACAGTGACATAGAATTTGACTTGTTTCAGATTTGTTATGCTTGTACTTATTGTTTCAGATTTGTTATGCTTTTATTAATTTAATAATAATTTCATTTGAATAATATTAAACAAAATTAATTTTAAATGTTTTTAGCTGAAGGTTAAATAAATGGAGATGACAAAATGTCGCACAATTTTTTTTTTAAATATTGTATTGGATATTGTTCAAATGTTTATATTTCTATGATTAACCTACACAATGAAAACTTTTATGGAATAAAATTAAACTTTTTCTACTGATTTTTATAAAAGGCAAAAAAAATTTAGACCAACTTTCTTAACTTCAATTCATAATTAAGCTAAATGTCAGATTTTTTTTGAGACGTGATAGTAATAAATGATATGCTGAAGGATCATTAGGAAAGTTGATACCCAAAATACTCTCTGTACAGAAA
Source organism: Brachycentrus maculatus (assembly GCF_059751285.1). Taxonomy (NCBI): domain Eukaryota; kingdom Metazoa; phylum Arthropoda; class Insecta; order Trichoptera; family Brachycentridae; genus Brachycentrus; species Brachycentrus maculatus. Next base: position 367,734 of record NW_028281227.1, read on the forward strand.
TCATATCGTTCATCATGTTTATAAAAAGTAGTTTAAAAGCTTAAAAATATATTCCCAAATAGTTTTTTAAATATAATATTACAATGAAATAAACTTTTTTCTCAAGCACAGTGTTTTGATGTGTGTATATATGTATACACATACTATGTAACAGATTAAAGTTTAGTAAAATGTCATAAGATTTGTAAAGTCTGTGAAGTGAGTAGTTAGACCACAGACCGCATTTGAGCAGGCGCCAGATATATATTTTATATTAAATGAATTCATAATCTCAAATATTATATAAGTGTTAGCTTATGATAAACCACAAAGATATTGCGAGCAATATTTAAATTATCTGTTTTATCTTTGCAAGTAGATCAAGCAATACTCAGTTATTCTATATGTCAAGGGTTCTTGAAAATATCTACACAATGAAACTTTCGTAGTCTGAAATCAGAAAAAATAAAACATCACCTTTCTTTCATATAAATTAAGATCGTGAAAGGCAGCATTGCTACGATAAAGAGCCTTATGCATCACGGGGAGTGGATGATGGTAATGAATTAATGAGTTCTCCTCCTAATTCATTTGTACTAAACAAAATATTATCAAAAATTTTATGAAACAAAATACTTACATTATCAAACACACCAGATTATTCACCCTACGGATGATATATCAATATATTTCCAACAAATGTGCATTTTATAATCTTTCAAAGATTAGTGAAAATGGATGTTTCATGGGAAAATGGGCAGAACGGTGAATGTTACAAAAGTGTATAAAGCACTAGAATGCTCGGTCTTCTATCTATTTTCATATAAATTAAAGATTCATCGTCAGAACTTGAGACACCTATAGTAAACAATATATCAAAAAATTATCATTTATACCAATATGTTTTTAAATACGGGTATAAAGTTAAGCATAAAAATGTAAGCATCGTTTATATAATACAGATTTTCAAAAGTATTATGATAAGAACTTTACTGCAAAACTTAAAATACAAAATGGCATTTATCCCTAAAACAGTTGAAACTCGTATTAAAGAAGGTATTCTTTCTTTTATGTGTGTTAGGATTCTTAAGTACGGAACGTTTGGTTTCAAACAACAAGCAGCGTGTTGGTAAATGCCTTTGCGGTACAATTTTCTCCAAAGCAAGTTTAGGCCAACATTTTCAAATGCGGCCACTTTCAACAAGAAACAAAAAGACTTTTAAAAACTTTCCATACGACATCCTGTGCTTTTAAAACAATCCATGATTTTCTTCGACTAAATTTTAAGGTATAAAATTTGATGGATAGTAAATATTATACCTGTGTTTTCTGTAGTGTATCGGTGGACATTCTAAATAATGATGTTGCGTTTTACGATATTTTTAAAAACTAACTAACTAACTAACCATCACCGCAGGGGTAGGCAGAGAGAATAGAGCGCCACACCACTCTGTCCTTGCAAACATTCTTCGCCTCTTCCACGTTCATGCATCTCCTCATACATACCCGCCGATTGTTACGACTCCTATTTTTTATATTATTTTATTAAATAAATTACGACTTATATTTTTTTACGACTTACATTTTTTTACGACTTATATTTTTTTATTAAATAAATTATTTTACCACTGTACTTTTAAGTATAGCATTTTACAATTCACATTTTTATTACATATTTTTAAATACTTTGGCTCTATCAGTAACTTATAATTAAGTATTATATTATTTATTGATTTGGAATTCAGAATTTGTGGATTGCCAAGTTTATTATTAAAAATTAAACACATGTATTAGACCACCAATTGAGTTTTACTTCACACTTTTAGTTTTAAAAACTGCACATGTTTTCGTCAACAGGTGATCACAAAAATGTTTTTTGTGATTTTGGTAGATATGGGATTTTAGCTGATGATGCTGCCATCAGTTAAGAATTCGTGAAGTACGTATAGTTTTCTGTTGAAGGATTTTTTTCAACTAATGCTATTTTTTTAATATGAATGTTTTTTACCGACTCCGTATAATTAATTTCTAAAAATGCAGATTATATTCGATATTGGGCAAATGGAATGATACTGATGAACAATGGGATTAAAAAATGGACCAAGAAGGATTAAATATGTTAAATATTACCAGGAAATATTAAATTTTTAATGTATGTACACATGTACACATGTACACATAAATAAAATCATTATGTCTGTAGTTGGATCTTTTGATTGCTTGTATGATGTAAAAACAAAAATGAATTATTTATATTATTTATCCAATCGGTCACTGGATTATTCACCCTACGGATGAGATATCAATTTAAAGGGATGGTCAGAACTCCATCTTCTTTTGTAAAAAAGGGATACATGTTTCATATCAAGTTGAGACACCATTAAAATAAGAATAAATTCTTCTGTTTTTTTTTTTACTTTTGAATATTTTGAAAGAAAAAAAGTTTTGAAATTATAGGCTGTATTTGAACAACCGGGCCTTAGACAGAAAATTAAGCCCTGAACGTAGATCGCGAAAACAAACTGGTGGAGGAAACCGTCTGAGACGTTTAACGGTTCGGCCAGGGGAACTGAATTTCTTCCAACCCTACCCTGTCGAATAATTGGAGAAAACACCCGAATAAACTCATGTTTGTTTCAACCCCAATTATTTGTCATTAAAACCAGAGGCTGAATGAAAAATAAAATCCTAGAAAACCCTATTTTATACATGATATACACACACACGTGTGCAAATTACACTTTTGACCTACTTTATACTACATATGTACCTGCTCTTTTATTTAATGCAAGATATAAGATATTTTCTACCAATTTTCGAATTATAAGATAAGGGGTTGTTTTACCTTTTTTTTGCTTTTTGCTTTCTACATTACTTAATCAAATAAATTATATTTAATTATATTCTCAATATTATTATACAATTTAAAGCATTTACTTTGTGGTTAGTCATTTTTACTTATTTATTTTTTTACAAAAATGTTAATAGAATTAGTATATAACCACTCACCGAGATTTTTACGTCTACCGGTTTCGAGACGTACCCGTCTCTTCGTCAGGACAATCACTAACACAGCATGCAAACAATACTATCCTTCACCACCATAGCACCATTTACACACTCAAAACTACACATTAGACATTTTGTGTAGTTTTGAGTATGTAAATGGTGCTATGGTGGTGAAGGATAGTATTGTTTGCATGCTGTGTTAGTGATTGTTCTGACGAAGAGACGGGTACGTCTCGAAACCGGTAGACGTAAATATCTTGGTGAGTGGTTATATATTATACTTATTTCATTAACATTTTTGTAAAAAAATAAATAAGTATATTTAATTGATTATACTGATTTGTTTATGCATGATTACCCCGTTTTATTATTTTATGATTACTCCGTATTTTAAGATATACATAGATACACATGCTCATCATTAGCACAAAAGTATGATATTATTGAACGATTTCTACTTAGTAGCATGAGTTTACGTACTTTTGTAGAATAAATACCCAGTCACTTTATTCGTCAGTGTTGAGATTTCAATATAAATAACTCCTTAGTAGAGACAAACCCAGTATTTGTGAACAAAGATTTTAACATACTCAACATATCGTTTTTTGGGTTTCCGTAATGTATGGTAGCACTTTTGCTTCTTCTTCTTCCTGGCTTCATTCCAACTTATCGTCTTTGTAGACTCTTGGAGTTAGCCCTCCTCGTCTTCAGGTTTTAGGTCCTTCTGTAAAAGGTAACGTCACCTAGGCTTTGCCTTCTTATGAATCTTAGAATCATGGTTTCTTTCTGCGGTATCCATGAGTTCTTTAGAATTTCTCTATGCTTCTTTCAAGGAAGGTTGATGGTAATTGCCTGGTTCACTATATGATCAGGTTTCCTCCGTTCTATGTCCCATACCATCTCAATACCAACCTTTCTCCTATTAATGTATAATATATACGTACCCAAGCTTCAACGAATGCGTCAACTTTTTAAATTGTATTTCGTATAAAACCATTGCTTACTTTGTATTATGGTAACAAAGCACTCTCTTTATTATCATTTATCAATTTAAAAACTCTACTTCAAGTCCGCATTAAAAAAATATTCCCATTACGATGGCTATAACTTTTTTCTCTTTCTATCAAAGAATACTATTTTTTGTTTTATATAAATATGAGACCTTAGTAATTTTACTTTTGTCTTCATTCGACCTAATGGTGGAATAAGTATTCCGAAACCGATAGTCATTAGAAGTGTTTTTAAGTGGTATTACACAAAGTGAACGATGAATGATAAGGAGAGTGTCTTTATTAGGTATTATTTTTTGACATCTCATCAAAGATGAAGAAGAATATGGAAGTCTGGGCATTTACGGGGCTGACGACCGTCACAGGCTGGTTTAAGTGATCACTTTACACACTTTTAAATTGGAGATAATCCAGATTTTGTATTATGGACCAATAATCCAGAAGTATTTGGACACACTCAAAATATTGTAAATCTTTATTTTGTCTTTAAGGGACATTCCATCTGACCTTTGATAGCACTTCTGCTATTTTTTATTAAATAAAATAATATATTTTACAGTCTATGGTTTTGGATTCCCTCCGGAAGACGTAGGGAGCTGGGACGTCCATGTTTTACGATCCCCGTTCCTAGGATCTAAGCACGCGACACTTTTGAACGTCTGAATATAACGTTGACGTCTAATATCGCATTATACGGCTGGGAACTGCATCGTTTAGCGTCGGATTTCGCTTTAATGCATCGTTCCACGGTACCTACTTATTGTATTTATGCATTGCCATTCAGTGTTCCCCTTGAATGCAAGGCGCAATCGCGGAAACTTAAATAAAGCTTAGTTATCCGTTTTGACAGGGTTTAATTCAATAACAAAATCAGAGTTGCAGCATTACAAATATTCCTCTAAAAAATAGTACGAACAATATAACCAATTCTATTGTTTTATCATATTTTGCCATCTCATCAAAGATGAAGAAAAATATTGAAGTCTGGGCATTTACGGGGCTGACGACCGTCATAGGCTGGTTTAAGTAATCACTTTAAACACGTGTAACATTCACCAATTCTACCCATTATTGACAACCACACTACTCAAATTCTTGGAAGTTCTATATATATGAACCGATTTAGAAACCTTGTTCTTGAATCACCAGAACTTCACTAGAGACATCTATTGGTGAGATGTAAAGAAGCCCTTTATTAAGCAGAGACTCTTATATATTAGTATGTGAGGTCCGAATCCTGGATTATAATCACACACATGATAAACGCCGGAAAAAAACATTTTCATTTTTATTATTTAAGCTTATAATTTGACCAGATACTTTTAATAATAAGAAAATAACTCATGTAATTGGAGATAATCCAAATTTTGTGAACAAATATTTGGACACACTCAAAATGTTGTAAATAAATTGTATTATTGTTCACCAGACACTAGTAGAATCATCCAAAGGATATTGTATCAATATTTATAGGTGTCTTTACTTGAGATGAAACATCAATCGTTTGTTATCCAAAAAGATGGAAGTCTGAGCACAAACTGTCCAAAACCAATTCATATATACATTCATACGATTCTCTCTCCTTACATGTGAATTAATCAAAACAAAATAAATGAAAAATGAATTTTAACTATATGTTGAATTGGTTAACTTCTCAAATTGTTAACTGAGGCTGCCATCCTCAGCAGAAATTCAAAATCGTTCAATATTACAACTAATATGCGAAAGTAATCCATCAACAGTGCATATATACATACCTACATGTTTAAAAAATGAATACAGTATAGATGTTCGATAATGAGCGGAATGGTGAACGTTACAAAATTATATAAAGTGCTCACTTAAGCCAGCCAAATACCAATTTGTAAGCCCTGAGATTCTCGGACATATACATAATAGTGATATATATTACATCTCAAGTTCAGACATATAGTAAATAAACCCTTACCGCACCCCAATGGTGCATAGGGCACTGCTTCATATAAACGCAGTGTTATCTCGGTCGATTACACATGAAGGAAAGGTGATCAGCCCTCCACTTCAGGTACCAGTCCAGTGTAATATTGAATAAATATTAGAGTGAAAAAATCACTTATATTTATTAAACCCCCCTGGGAATCGAACCCGGGACCTCCAGAACGGTAGCCGAGCATGCTGACCATTACACTACGGAGGCGGACATATGATAAAATAAAATAATTATTCTTTAATAACTCGTCACGGTTATAATCAAACAATCATAGGACACAAATCTATTACAAAGCAATGATAAAGATTACCAGCACAACACATGGTACCTCATTGTTCATTTATAGCGCCTGATGTGTACATCTATGTACAACGCTCACATTCACGACACGATCATTTTCTATCTCACTCTTTTTTTGCTCTACTCCTTCGGAATATATGTCTCTCTTTATCCTTCTCTTTACGTCATATCTTTATTCTCTCTCATGTAACGAAAGTGCCTATTAAACGTAATGCGTCCTTGAAATTCAACTCACCAAAGATATTTGTCATAAAAAAAATCACATCTCATCAACGATGAAGAAGAATATGGAAATCTGTGAATATGTAATAACTCTTATAATTGGAGATAATCCAGATTTGTGAACAAGTATTTGGACACACACAAAATGTTATTTTCAAAAATAAAGTTTAAAGTATGTTCATTGAACATACTAGTCGAAACATACTACTTGAACATTGTTCAACTCTGCAGAAAATATCCGTCGCTTTGAACATCTCCCAGCGTTAAATAAATTAATACCATCGAAAGAGTCTTAATTTCACTTCGTTTTGACAACGCCTTGCTGAGAATCACTTTGTTAGCGTCATATCGCAGTATAAAAGTTACATAAAGTTGTTATTTATACTTATTAGGTTATTTCGGACAACATTAGACCATCGTGACGCCTCAATGCATCTGTCGTTAGATGGAGTTAACATCCCTTTCAACCATTACATAAAATGCAACGATGTCCATAAAAAATAACTCAGCACTTTCTTCAAAATATCTACAAGTAATCTGCCCTCCGGATGCGCTACTTCGACACGTTAGTTATATGAAAAGATTTAGTTATTTTTTTGTGAAATTAAAATAAATGATAGTTAAATTATTTTTGCTAAAAATCTATTGTAACGCGTGTTTCAATGCATTCAGGATCATTATCACACACCTAAAATAAATCTTCATCTAAATATAAGAGTAGGGCTCTTGGAACGGTGAAACATGAGGAGGGAATAGAAGCTTTTTCTTATTTATTAATTTTAATCTTTTTGATAAAAAAATATATGGGGGTGAAATAATCATTATAACCTGTATTATAATTTATAATAGCGAATGTAATTGGAAAAAGGAGTAGAGGAAGCCGAAATAAACTTGGCACGGTCAGGTATGCCAAATACTTGAAAGGGGTAAGGTTAGAAGTAAAAACAATCGGCGAGTATGCATGAGGAGATGCATGAACGTGGAAGCGGCGAAGAATGTTTGCAAAGACAGAGTGGTGTGGCGTTCTATTCCCTCTGCCTACCCCTGCAGGTTAGCGGCATGATGGTTAGTTAGTTACTTTTATAATTTATAAGTTTATTTTAATTTTTCTTTAATGTTCTTTTGCAGATTTGAGGCATATTTCATAAACCTTTATATGTAAAATGAAACTATAACCTTGTGTTTAACCACTTTTATTTTTTATACTTTTCTCCAACCGGTTACGACTAGAGCCTTATCATCATCTGGGATGGATTTGTTTAAGGGTTGGAGGGAAAAGTACCAAAAACAAAAGTGGTGAAAAACAATATTTTAGTTTTATTTTATAAAGTTATTTTACATCCATTTTTATGAATTTCTATATTTTCAAGATTTAATATTTATGACTTTTGGAATTGATTGCTTCTACCTTATTTTAAAAAAAAATATGTACCAATAATGAATATGACTTTTAGTGAACCGATTTTCTGGTTTATGAACAAGGACCATATTATAATGAACTCAAGAAAAAAAATGTACCCGATCTCTTCTTTTATCTCTCTTCAATCCGAATGCATAGAAGATACAAGATTTGGACCTTTTTTGCAGTACTAACACAAACAAACACACGAACACTATAGCATATTCTAACCGATACATAACGATGACTTTATAGATTGCGTACACTGCATTGGTCGTAAAAGAAAATGGGAATTTAACAATGATATGAGGGAGACGCAATATTACATATGTGAAAAACATATCAATGTGTTGCGATGACGGTATACTGGCAATAATATAAATTGAGATGACTCGTGGATTTAATACATGCACGGACTAGGAAAAATAAAGGGAATTTTATAATAATATGAGGGAAATGTAAGATCATACGTTATAAAAATATAATGACATGAAGAAGATACTACTTGATGAAACAAATTCACAATTACGAATAAAAGTAATTATATACAATAATATCAGTATATTGTCTGCATTTTGGAGGTCTCGATTTCGATTTCCAAGGGGGGGTCAAATAAATACAAGCGATTTTTTTTTACTCTAATATTTATTAAATATTACCCTGGACTGGTACCTGAAGCGGAGGGCGGATCACCTTTCCTTCATGTGCTAGTGATCAACGCAGTGCCCTATTCACCATTGGAGCGCGGATAAGGTTTTGAATGAATGAGATATGAGTTTCAACAAAAAAAGCGAAAATATCCCGATGACACGCTAATTCAGTATACAGCATAATTCTGGATAAAAACGGGAATTTTCAACGATATAAGGAAGACATACACACGTTTACAGATCGATATCTCACGATTCATTTAATACACACATAAGTATCTCTATATGAGTTTAACCCAGGAGATTTTAAAGATCCAGAAAAAAAGACGATCAAAGTATAAACATCGCGTTCTGGATGGGCTAATTTTCAACTGAATTCACGAACAATTTATTATTCTATAAGAACTAGCAAGTGAAATACGGTATGAAATAAGCGTAACTATAACTTTCGAAATTTATGTAGTTGTGAGTGGGTTCGAACCTAGAAATTCTGAAATTTAGTCCGCACACTTACCGCAGGACTACAACTGACTGTTAAAAACTGCTATTTAAATATCGCACCCCTAGATCAAAAGAGTATCAACTCAAAAAAAATGTTTTTTCAAGAGAGACGAAAAAAGTATAGTGATGTCGCCTTATGTAATAGAAGTTTCCTGTTTTATTTTATGAATGGACAATGCATATTAAAGAATATTTACATTGAAACATTTTATACTAACATCCTAACTAACCATAGGAAGGGGTAGGCAGAAAGAGTCAAACTCTTTTCTCACCAAAAGGAACATATACTGCTATATTTTGAAGAATATTTGGAAAATCGGATTGATTGATATATCGCCCACTCCTTTCAAGAACGTCATAAATCAAAATACTTGATTTTTCAGGAGAACGATTTTAAAGTTTAAAAATATAACACAATGTATTAAAAATAAATATCAAGCCACTTATTGAACTTTTTACTCTGCAACAGATCTTTTTAGGTAAAACCTGAAGGTTTTTTCTCCATTTGAAAAATATTTAATTTATTTGTAAAAATAATTAAACAATACATTTTCTTCAAAATGCAAAAACAACATTTTCTGCCCTGTAGCGGGTAAATATAAAGTTAAAAATATGCCTTTTTTGCTGGGATATACTACATTTTCTGGGCATTCCGAAAACATGCACAACTGAAAATTGACGATTTTTGATTTATGACATTCTTTAAAGGAGTGAGCGATATGTCATCGTTTATAGAATCCGAATAAGTGATTATATAAAAAATCGTATTTTTTAGTTGATTCAGTTTTGATCTAGGTGTGCGATATGATTATAGGCAGGTATGTTATTTTTTAAAGGCTCCGCGAAGTTTATGCCTTCATTATATAACCATTCAGGGAAAATTATGTGAACAAAAACGTTAATTTTGATTTAATCGTCTTTGGAGCAAAATTTACGGCTTTACATTAAATCTGATAAAAACAAACCTGTTACTTTATCTTGTTCTCAGAACACAGCTCCCGGCACGTGATAAAATGAGTGAAAATTCAAAATAAAGTGTTTCACCTAAAACACGTGCTTATAATAACACTGGGGTACCGCATCGTTGGCAAACGAAACGAAAATGATCGAATTTATTTTTTAACGAATATTAGATGCGTACTTATGAAAATGCATATGTTACAAAATAAAGATAGGTTTGCCAATTTTTTGTTACAATTTTATTTTTTGTTGTTAGATAAATATTTTGTGTTCAGGAAAATATGATAAAAAAATAATACCAGTTCAACAAACTTACATACTTGAACATACTCGAACGAAATTCATATTTTTAGTAATTTGTCATCTATTATTTACATAAATAAAATATTATTAGAATTATACTTGTATATGCATATGGAGACCATTCCTTGTTGTCTTATGACAAATTGTCATAAGTCCACAAGGTCCGATTACAGCAAGGTCCAAGTTCCAACAAGGAAACAATATCCTATTTATATGGGAAACTTAAGTCTCAAAACTCAATAATTATATTCATAGTCTTCGTCCATATGAATCATGATTTTTTCAAATTTTCTTTTTAAAAAATCGTACCCATTAGCACTTATAAACTTATATGAGGTTTCGTGATTTTTTTGCCATCTGTTTTTTTGTACGCATAAATGGTTTGTTTTTCATATTTTCTTATTGCTATCTGTTATTTTATACACAATAATGTATTGTTTTTGTGTGTGTGTTTTTTTTTGTTGCTTTAAGATATTATAATATATACCCAAAAAACATGTTTTTGTGTTTTATAATACTATCTATTATTTTATTTCCAAAAATGTTTTGTTTTTCGAATTTTTTGTTTTTGTAATCAATTATTACACATATATGCAAAAAAAATATTTTTATGTTGCTATCTGTTTTGATATAACCAAAAATGTTATATTTTTTGTTATCCTTTATTTTTTACTTCCTTACAGAATAACGTTTAATGTTTTGGCAGTCCAACAATTACTGATTGGCGTCCCCTGTTCTTAGCGGAGCTCGTCCTCGTATATCTCACCCCAAGAGTCGGAGCTTGAAGCTTGTACGATTAGACGAAGCGATAACGCTTCCACTAGGCATGGCCACATAAACTAGCCCGAATATCCAACCAGAATACGATACTATACAATACACGTTTTCAAAGCGATACACCTAGGTTAATGCTTCGTTTACCAAACATGACAGTTCATGCTCTTATCAAACCATTTATTTCCTCAAACTATTGTTCTAACTACTTGGCAGGTCTTGTGTAAAATTAATTTTATTTATTTTGTCAAATTTACATATTTAAACGGCACGACCGCTTCTATGAGAAAATGTAATTTTTTAATGGTTAAATACTGTTATGGTGCGGCATTATCAAGATCTTCATGTAAGCAATGCCAAAGGAATCAGTATTATGATTCAAACAGTAGTGAAAGATAACATATAAAATTAATATTTGATTACGGGAACTTTTTTATGTAAAAGATATTTCAACCTGTTTTGAGGACGGAATATGGAATTCTGAGCATATACGGGGCTCACAAATCTTACAACTTGTCACTCACTGGCGTACAAAAGTGATAAATAAGTACCTTGTTTTTTTATTAAATTTTTAATACGCATATACCGCTATTTCTTAAAATTTATCATTTATGATGCTTTCCAGATCGTTTTCAAACACATTTTGTGAATCTAAGTCTAAATTTTAAAGTCGATCCTAGGGACGTTGAAGGATGAAAAGGTGGAAGATACTGCTTCATATTTTTACTTTTCATTATTGGGAACATAGACAATATGGGTAAACGCCAAGTAAAACTTCATTAAAAATATATAGGTATTGCAACAAACTGACTGCCGAATCAAAAATGACATTTAATTATCTTTGTGTAGTGCCTACATCTATATTATTTTAACAAGAATACCTCTTTGGTTACATAAGAACGTACATATTTACATGCTTTGGATATAGTCTAAATGTTATTGATAAAATAAATATTTAATAAAATAATCAATTCATATTTATTTTTTATCAAACCAGTTTACCAAAAAAAATACTAAATTTTCAGTTCAAATTAAACGCATTTAAGGGTAGTTATGGCAATTGATAGCTGGGAATTGACTTCGCAGGAGGCCCTCATAAAAACAGGCCACCAGGCTTACACCAGGAAGAAGAATAAGGTTTTGAAACATGCATTGCGAAATTAAAAATATAAGAAATGTGTACTTTTCATTTTCATTCTATTCCCTTTGATCAGACTGATCCGCAGCAAGGCGTGGCCCAGTATTGCTAGTACTTAAAAAAATATCAAGCCCTCAAAGTTACATGTAAACAAAACACGTCTGATGGACGGACTCATTCTCAGAAGGAAACATATACAAATGAGAAACCATTCTATTAAAATTATTATCTCCCAACTTCATAAAATATGAACCGCGTAGGCCCAATCAGTGATGTTCCGAGAAGCCGCGTTCCAAACAATCGCATATAAACATTAATCTTAAACAAACAATGGCCTTAATGATGTCTTGAACAAAATCAATAAAAAATACCAATGGATCGAATCCGAATAACAATATCAAACGTCTACATAGGAGTTAAACAAATAATTTAACTGGTATAAATACTGTCATGTTCTGCTTAAACATCCATCAACGTATCGGTATGAAATGTAATCATTCACGATTAAAAAAAAATATATTCAATTAGTTGCAATATATTAAATAAATACAAAAATTTTACCTTCATGTCAACTGTTTCAATCTAAAAGTTACTAACCAAATTGTCATATTGCCAGCCATATTGTGGTAATATGTAACCATTTGGTAGAAAACAATCACACAAATAACCACAATAACGTAAAAATCATAAAAATTTATACAACATTTTCGAATAATAGAATTTCATTAAAACAAAAATCGTAATAATCCCTTAATTAATAATGTTACAATGACGAGATCCTCAGCCCTATTGACCATATCCTACTCTATAAATATAAAGATATCAAAAAACTTAAAACCGCTCCTAACAATTAAAAACAACACAACTCAACTACGGTGTTTGAAAATGATGTTGAATGCATCGAAACAAGGGTCACAAATTTTTTTTAGAAACAGAGAAATACTGGTGTTTTTAGTGGTGTTACTGTTACGTTCAACAGATAGCGCTGCCATTGCAGTTAAAAAATAATTTAGTTTATTATCTGTTATTTTAATTTATTTTTTTTACATTATTTTAATTTAAAAGTACAATATGTCAATAATTTAAAGCAATCGGAAATAACTTTTCTTGATGATGTTGAACAAAAAAATATTTCCATTTTCATTTTCATAAATGGGTAAATAATACTATTGAGAATTTTATTTTCAATAATAGAAAATGAATATGAATTATCATTGTTCCGTTGACTATGATAATTATCCGCTTGTCAAATAACCGAATCGTTCGATTATGATAGGTTATTAGTAACTCGGCCCTTCGTGCGTTAATTTTGAAGTAATTTGAATGGTACGCGTGGATATCATTGCGCGGTGTGCTCAACGCTTGACTAATGCGTTTAATTGACAATGCACCAATTTGCATACAATAACACGAGTGGGCTGGGTAGCGTCATTACTAATATCACTCTTATAGCGGCCAGCCTTGGGCATATCATAACACTTCCCTGGGAACGGCCTTATTCTGACGCTTTATTACTTGAGATACGCGTACCTAAAAGCCCACCAGAAATTTTGATGAAATTCGTTAAAAAAATATTTTTAATTTTTTTTAATGAAACCATAAAAATATCGACCCAAAAGAATAAAGTCTGTTTAATACAATTATAAAAATTATAAAAAAAGGAAAACAAATTTGTTATATAAATACTCTTATAGCAAGAACTTTCATGAATTTGATTATTTCTTCTCTTTCCCTTGATTATTTCAATTAATAAAATATTTCAACACTCGCAGTACCGTTATAATACACCTACATATGATCATGAATACATGGATGCTGCAGATAGAAAACATCTTTCGAAGGCATGATCTAGGTGACGTTGTATATGTAAAAGGACCTACAATCTGAGGACGACGAGAGCTGACTCTAACAGTCAACAAAGACGATAAGCCAGGAAGAAGAAGACATATACACACATAAACATGTACATAAATCTTAAATTCAAAAATTCAAATTTTAATATTTTGTGATAGATATCATTGTTAAATCATAGCATTAAAAATAAAACAATATAACCACGGTTTTTCTTTCTCTAATCCATACTTAGTTTGATTAAATAAATTAAATTGATTTTTAAAAATCATACAAGGTTAAACCGATATACATCGCCAGGTGATCAGATCGCCTGTAAAAACTGATCAAAATACCCAACACGATTATTAAACGTGCTAACCACTACACCACATAGACAGAAAAATTACCACATCATAGTATATTTAATTAATTAAAACACGGTTTTGGATCAGTTACCTTATGCGCGTTTGATGACGGTGTGTGCCTAGAATTGTGAGGAGGTAAACACAGACCCAGTGTCACGTTTCAGAATAGTGCCTGCCTGTAATTTGTAATTACTACATACATTTTAGGTAATAAGACATGCCTTATAAAGATATTCGGAGTTGATCGTAAATAAAAAACGTCCTACTAAATATGAATACATGTCTTGTTAGTTTACAGTAAGTTCAAAAACCTTTTTTGAATATATTAAACATAGTTACTTATGAAGAGACACTACACGATTTTTTTTACAAACCTTGCGTAATATTCGATTTAATTTCAAAATTGTGAGACCTGAGAGATCGCACTTCGATGGCATTCAGTGTACTTTCATTTTTCTTTTGCCAACTCTATACTTCATTTCCGTACATTAGAGTCAGGAGTCGGAATAATCGGCGGGTATGTATGAAGAGATGCATGAATGTAGAAGAGGTGAAGACTGCTTATAAAGTCATAGTGGTGTAGCATTATATTTTCTCTGCCTGTCTCTGCGTCCTAGAAGCGTAGTGATGGTTAATTAGTTCATCAAAAATTAATGTCTCAACAACCGCTTTCTATGGTGTGTCGAGTATTGTCGAGTTGCGGTCCCGTGGTAAGTGTCGCTGACTCTTCAGTCAGAGTTTCTCGGTTCGAACCTACTCTACCACAATTTGAAACCTATTTTTAGTAATGAGCCACTTAGGCTTACAGAAATAGTATGAAATTGAAATATTTGTTTTAATAAAATAAAAATAATAAAAAATATTGACCTTATTTTTTAATTTAAAAAAAGCGTAAAAGAGTGTTTCAGTATTTCTTTATTTTGTCTGAAAGAAATCCTTCAAAATCTTGTTCATTTGTGCACAAAGGAAAAAAATATTTGTCAGAAAAACCAATATTGCAGAATAAATATTTAAGAAATTTATTTTTAATAAAACTAACAAACCAGCACGCCGCTATAGGCAGAGAGAATGGAACGCCACACCACTATGTTTTTGCAAACGTTCCTCGCCTCTTCCACGTTCATGCATCTCCTCATACACACCCGCCGATTGTTTCGACTCCTAACCTGATCGCTTTCAAGTATGTGACATACCTGATCGTGCCAAGTTTTTCTCGGTCCTCCTCTGCTCCTTTTTCCAATTACATTCGCCTCATAA
This sequence comes from Brachycentrus maculatus, assembly GCF_059751285.1. Classification (NCBI taxonomy): domain Eukaryota; kingdom Metazoa; phylum Arthropoda; class Insecta; order Trichoptera; family Brachycentridae; genus Brachycentrus; species Brachycentrus maculatus. The sequence continues at coordinate 383,403 of NW_028281227.1, forward strand.
ATTTGTTTTATCGTTCTTTCCTCACTCATTCGCTCTACATGTCCAAACCATCTCGACACACCTTTCTTAATTTTATCGATAACGCTTGTCTCCGGTTTGCAATAATTTATTATTATTATTATTATTTGCTGTCAAATGGGTAGAATTGGTGAATTTTACACGTGTGTAAAGTGATCACTTAAACTAGCCTATGACGGTCGTCAGCCCCGTAAATGCCCAGACTTCCATATTCTTCTTCATCTTTGATGAGATGTCAAAAAATAATATGAAAATAACTCCTGCAATTGGAGATTATCCAGATTTTGCGAACTAGTATTTGGACACACTTAAAATGTTGTAAATTTATTATTATTGAAATTGTTTGTTATTATTTTAAGTTTAAGCAATAATTTATTTTTATTTTAAGATTTTTTTGTATTTAATTGGCAGGCTTTTATAAATTGTACATTAAAAATAATAAGGATCAGGAGATCAAGGACACCGAGAAGGTCACGTTATGCATATTAGTGATGAGAATTTTTACGGTCAATGCATTCGGCCTAGTTGAGGCACACGCGAATTTATATCCGCTAACAAAGAATATTATTCTTAATACACATGAACACAGAACTCATCCTTGTATTAACAGGTGCGATAAAATAGCACGCCCATTGTTCTGTATTCGTAATCACATATTGCATTACAAAAGGTGTAACTTGAAATTATTAATATAAGTTTAAAAATGCATTTAATTTAACAAATAAACTGCATCCAATTAATTGAATCAACAATGTACAAATTTTAACTTAAAATATTTTTTTAATAAGATAATTATTCATTATTTAAACTGGATAACAAGGTTTTTTTATTTTATTTAGTTTTTGTACCCTGCTTATATAAACAAGGTAAATTTTCAAATAAGAGATTCTTACATATTGGAGTCGTACAGGATTAAGTGACCAACTAACAAAACGTTAAATGTTCAGGAGGACCATTTAAGTCACTTTTGCTTGGCAAGAAAATAAACATCAATGCAGTTAGTCATTTGTATCAAGTCAATATATTATACTTCCAAGTTTAAAATCGCTTTGGTATTTTTTCAGGGAAATATTAAGCTGTTAATATATCAAATAGTCAAAAATCACGTTTTTGTAAAAATGCACTTGGTCACTTTCTCATGTGTATGACTACGATATGTACTACAGTATTTTCAAAGTCATATTGTATGGAAAATTAATGTATAACATGGTTTTTGATACCAGGTGAAGCTGCAAACTTTGAGTCTCAAGATTCAATTTATAATATAATAAAATAACAACTATGTAATTTTTTCCACAATTTATAATGGCGGTCACATATTGACTGTTGCCAGCCAAAGGAGAGTGACAAATCGCACTTATCAGGATAAACATTTGAAACGTCATAACTCCGTGGAGTACTCATATTGATGTACAAGTCTTCCTAAGAACTTATTATTCTCTCTCTCTCTAAACTCTTTTTATTGTCCTTTACTAGTAAAAACAGTTTTCGCATCATATATATTTGGGATACCCGGTATTAATGTCGTTTTTAATATGAAAAATCAAACATTCATTTATATTTTTCTTTATTCTCTGTGACCTTTTAACATCATACTGGTAATATTTCAAAGCATTTTTCAAAAAATATATTCGGCTTTAATAAGAGCTAAAATCAATTTATATATTTTAACCCATTTATGGTTTTATTTTTTTATTGACAGGCGCCGTGGCGTAGTTGGATAGACGCTCGACTTCGAAACTGGGGTTGCTAGGTCCATCCCCGCCAACTGCAAAATGAATTTAAGATGTATTTATTTTCTATTGGTCTGAGCGTTTGTGATGTATTTTTCACCCTCCCTATCCTTACTATCCTACCTGCAAACGAGCCTCTAAAATAGAAAATTTGCGGGTTATTCCTTTTTAAACAAACCATTGGCAACAATTTCCATTCAAGAGTGATTATACTATTATTTCGTTAAGTGAGTATTTTGGTAAGATTTAACCCATTTCCACAAGTATATTTGTTCGGAAACTCTTGAAATGAATCTTTTTTTGGAAGCAGGTCGTAATCATGTGAAGTGTTTCTATAAATCTACGTAAAGCTATTTTTTCCCGACGTTAACCGTCTGTTTACATAATTACATGGAAAACCTAAGAGAACAAATGGAAAACTTGCTACTTTACTGCTATTAAAATCTCCTTCCAGAATTTTCTACATTTATATGACTTAAGTTGCCAAGTTAATAGTGACTTGGCAGCTACAGTACTTCCAGTAGGTGTTTATTGTTTATGTCATTTTATTTGCCGTTGTTTCCATTTACAGCCTTAACCGCTTGAGACCTCAACAACAATAAAAAAGTTTTTTTGATACAATTTAGATTTATGCTCTGAACACGTATTAAGTTGTTAGGACTGTAATTTTGAAATTAACTTGATTAACACCTTCGAAAAGCTTGTAAAATTACACTAACTGTTTGAAATAAATTTTTAAATATCGTTTGAAATTGTAGTTTTATATAACATTTATTATTTTTGAATGTAGCTTGTTTTATTTACTTTAGATAAGAAATTATAATGCTTTTTTTAAATAAAAAGGATTATCTTGACTTTGCTTCAATGACCCTTATAAAGATAAGTAAATATATATCCTTTTAAAAATAAAAATAAAGTAAACTCTTGATCACTGTTTACACATGACTCACATTTTTTTTTAAATCACAATGTTAAAGTCGATGAGAATCTGAATTTAATTTATACCACTTATAAACTCGTACCATGAAAACAAACATAATAACCTGTCTTTTGTATGTTTGGCACCATAATTCAATTTCAAAAAGTTTCAATAAAATCATTTGTTTTGAATCACGACTCTATTTATAATTTCACTGAATTTGTCTATTTTTATAACAGTTATTTCACCTTGTGGAAAAAATGTTTAAATTGCTTCGAAAAATTCATAAAAATAACTCAATTTTGTTGAATCTTGAATTATGTTTGGATTTATATTAGAACTGATTCATAACGGAATTGCACAAAGTAAATGGCGGTCCCATAAATATTGATGATATTTATTTTGTCCTTTTTTAATAATATACGTTAACATCCAAAGTAATGTTATATGTACACATGTAAACTTAACCGCGTCATTATTTTTATTTCATTTATAGGTATATTTGCTTCAGCACATATACGACACTGGGATGGGAGATAAGACATAGTGTTGCAGGCGTCTGGGAGAGGCCGATGAAGAGCTCCAACGTCATCATAAAATTGCTTGTGGAACATAGATGGAGGCTGAGCATTTGGTAGCACTGAAGTATAGTATTGTGATTGACAACCAGCTTTGTTGTTGTAAACAAAATATGTGTTACTATTACATCCACCTCTTAGTGAAGCTGGACGGAAAATTCTTTTTGATTTAAATATTTTTTAAATTCATACATTAAAACGTTTAAATTATCAAAATGCGTTACCACTAACATAATTCGACTTCACAGTGTTCAACTCCACTGAAATTTACTATACCTCGTTTTTAATTAGTGTGGATTTTAAATTATTTTAAAAATCAGATCTGAATGTGTTAAGCAACGAGCTACTTTACATATCAGAGGATCTTGCGCTCTTTGTTGAGAGATTTACAAGATTATTCCGAGTCTGACTTATTGATTGCACTCTCGAGAAACGATTTTAACGAGTTATTAAGATTGAACGCATGTTCAAATGATCATTATCCCTACAAATGCACTCCGCGTTGTGATAATTTACGGAAACACAGGAACAGGCTCTAATACCGTCAGATATTTTACATACATACATTTATAAATGTGCACTTATATAAACAAAACTAAAAATTATGTCATCAACGTTTTTGTTGTTTTTTTTTCATTTCAATTATCCAATTCCAATGATAAAAACTTACAGTATCTTTACTAACATATCAATTTTACACTTCGTGGTTAAATGATTTTAGTAGTAGTTTTCTTCTTCTCTGGCCTTCTGTTCTCCACTGTTGGATATAGGCTTATCCGTATCTTTTCATTTCGTTCGGTCAGTTGCTGTTTGCACCCAGTATCAACCCCCCACAGCGGCTTGTCCTCAGACAAGGTCCTTGGGGTCTTTCAACGCCTCTTTTATTCTTACAAGGTCTCCATCTCAAAAATGTTGAGGTCTATCTTGTAGGATCTTGCAACATGCCCCCCCCCCATTGCCGCTTGTGTCTTGCCACGCGATTCATGATATCACCTTTTTGGGTTCTGTTCCTGATTTGTTCATTTGTTACTTTACCTCTCAGGCTTAGTAAACCAAGCATAGGAGCATAGTTTAATTTTTTTTTTTAAATATGACATAAAATACTAGTTTTGACAACCAGTTTCGGATTTCATGTCTTCTTCTCAGGTCAATTTAGTCCGCCTCTATGTCGTTTTGGTTAGCGCATTTGTCTACCATGCTGAAGATCCCAGGTTCGATTCCTAGGGGTGTCAAACCAATGTTTTTACACTATAATATTTATTAATACTACCCTAGACTGATACTTGAAGCTCGGATCTGTTCACCTTATCTTCATACAATAACCAATCCTTTTAACGCAATGCTTTATATACCACTGGGTGCAGAAGAAGGTTAGTATAGGTCAAATAGTCGATTAGTTCAAAATAGTCTTAAAGAGGGAATAGAAGATCCGAAATCACCCGCCAATATCTAGTCAATTATATTAACTATTAAATCTATAATAGAAAAACGTAATGATTATTTGCTTCGATTAGTCTAAAAAATATGAACGTAATCATAATACATCTCTCTCCATCATCGAAGAAAAGGCAAGGTCGTGCGAGTTACTTAGTACATATTACTAAATAGGCTTCTTCACTTCATGTAGGTAATTCTCAATTTCAAGAACAAATTATTCAAGTAAATAAATTATATTATATAATGTACAAAGGAAGCTCATTATCATTGAACTTCTCGAGTTTTTCCTTGACTTAAATTATAACATACTTTGTTGCTTATCTTCGATTAATAAAATACAATATTTAACATCAATTAAACCAGTTTAGGCTGGATTTTTATAACACACAGTTTATGAATTAAATTCCAATGATTTATAATGCTCATCAATCCTAGGAGGATTAAAATAATACGTATGTATTTTAAAATATATATATAATAATAATAATAAAACCCTTATCCGCACCTCAATGGTGCATAGGGCACTGCTTCATATAAACGCAGTGTTATCTTGATCGCTAACACATGAAGGAAAGGTGATCAGCCCTCCGCTTCAGGTACCAGTCCAGGGTAATATTGAATAAATATTACAGTGAAAAAATCACCTCGGCTACCGTTCTGGAGGTCCCGGGTTCGATTCCCAGAGGGGGGTCAAATAAATATAAGTAAAATATTTATATAAATTATAAAAACAAGCACCTTTTTATTCCTTATACTCAGAAGCAATATTTTTTTACTACCGCGGAAATAAGGGGAATAGCAAAACAACAAACAAAACGATTGATGATTTTACTGAATATATTCATAATACAATAGAAGTTTTGGCTTTAGATCATTTTTTAATTAAAAACTATGACACATGTAAATAAAAGATCAAGCAAAATAACGTTAACATATACTATTTTTGACATGTCATCAAAGATAAAGAAGAATATGGAAGTCAGGGCATTTACGGGGCTGACGACCGTCATATGCTGGTTTAAGTGATCACTTTACACACGTGTAACATTCACCAATTCTACCCATTATTGACAACCACACTACTCAAATTCTTGGAAGTTCTGTATACATGAACCAATTTAGAAACCTTGTTCTTGAATCACTAGAACTTCACTAGAGACATCTATTGGTGAGATGTAAAGAAGCTTTTTACTAAGCAGAAACTCTTATATTAGTATGTGAGGTCCGATTTTCATTTTTATTATTTAAGCTTATAATTTGACCAGACAATTTATTTACAACATTTTGAGTGTGTCCAAGTATTTGGACACATTCAAAATGTTGTTAACATATATTCTTTTTAAATATATAACAAAAAAATATGTAAATTAATACTAGTCCTCATGATGTACTATAAATATAAAAAAATACGAGTAATTTCATTTTTTAGTTTTAAAACATTTTGGAAAACTTTGATTTAAAACAAAATATTTGTCTTTTAATAATAATTAATAACCTCATATTCGAAGTCAAATTATTTTAACTTAAATTAATAAAAGTATGCAGTTTTTTATTTGACTGAAAAATCGATTTTGTTGTATTTTTTATTGGGGTGTGATGATAATATTCAAGGACGAAAACCAATACAAAAAGCAAAAGTTGCGGAAATTTATTTTTAATAATGCACAATTGAACAAATGTATTAAAATACGTTTGCAGTTGTATGCTAGCTGTACGCATCCGCCTACAAACGATTCTAGTTTCCACACAATGTTTGCCCTCCAGGCCGGCTGAGCGTTTAGCAAGGGCATTGGGAGAATTTGCCCGCTTTCTCCTTAAACGAGAGCCTGCGAGATAACATCTCACTACCGACTATAACCGTAAACATATCAGCTAGGTATAATCGAGCCACCCACCAGGGCCCGTATACACACTGCATACAGACACCGGGAACCTATACACGTACAGAGGGCTAGATTAGCGAACAAGGGACCCACCCTTAAACTAATATTAAGTTAGTCTAAAATTTAGGACCGCTACCTTCAGCCGTTAAGGACGTTTTTATGTATTGCTTAATTAAAGACGAAAAGTTAAGATAGGCTTTTTATAAACATGTAGGTACCTCCAAACTGTGTATTTTTAACACTGTCCATCATTCACTTTGTGTAGTACCACTTTTACAAAGTAAACTATGAATGATAAGGAGAGTGTTATATTACCGTACCACTAAGTTAACAATGCTTTTAATATTTAAAAAAAATATTTTTTTTTAAGCACAAAATTTAAAAAATACTATATAAAAAAATATATAAATTGATATGCAATGAATTATATTATAATAAATAACGCAACTCAAATTTCAGAAGTTGAATTTTACACTATTTTGGTTATGTAAATTAAATTTAAATTTAATTTTATTCATTTTTTCAGTTACAATGCAACGTTAATGCGTCATTTTATTTAGATAAAAGTCAGAATAAATTTAAACGAAAAACAAAAAACAGTTAATTTTATGATTGGAGTGTTCAGTATATGTATATACAAAACCTCTATTAAGGAATCAGACAACGCATGGTTTAGCAATAATAGAGTAGAAGATACAAATTATTTTTTGTTTCACATACATCACTTACTCCTTTCAAGAACGTCATAAATTAAAAAACTTAATTTTTCAGGAGAACGTTTTTTAAGTTTAAAAATATATTTCTTTTAAAAATATAGATCTTTTTAAGTAAAACCTGAAGGCTTTTTCTCCATTATTTAGTGTATTCAAAAAAATAATGAAACATACCTTTTCTTCAAAATGCAAAAATAACACATTCTGCCCTGTAGCGGGTAAATATTAAGTTAAAAATATGTCTCTTTTGCTGGGATATATTACATTTTCTGGGCATTCCGAAAACACGCACAACTAAAATTGACGATTTTTGATATATGGCGTTCTCGAAAGGAGTGTGCGACATATTCGTGATACCGTGTATTATACATCCTTGTTCATGCATTTAGGTTGTTACGCCGTTTTGCTTTGTGGTCAACGAATCCTAGACGGTCGGACAAAATGAAAAAAAAATCAGTAGCCTAAACAAACGTCTTAACTCGCATTAGTAAAGCGGATTATTATGACTTCAGTGTACTTGGTACTTACCATACTTGAATATTCAATATGGTTTATAGTTCTTTCAAGGAGACTGGTCACCAAATAGTTTGAATTTGCATTCAAACGTTGTACTACAGCGAGGCCACGTGTTCAATAAATATCACTAAATTACTAATTTTTGTATAGTAAAATACACAAAAATTTGATTATGTATCCACTATCACAATGTTGAAAAAGAAAAATTTTACCAGTGTTTTTTTTTTTAAAGTTGTATTGTATTTGCAAAACTTCGTTTCACAACAACTTTTAACATTGTCATTTTTTTTCTTTATACCTTAGAAACTGGTAAGTCAATTTGCTTTAGTTTTGTCGAGAGTAAAATATGAAATATTAATTAATTAATATAGCGCTAAGACTAGGAAGAAACAGACGAAACTTTTATTTGAAGAAATCAGACACAAAAACACAATTTAAACATTCGACTATTCTTACTTATTTTTGTACTATTTTAATAATGTGTTAATTTATTTTTGTACTTTTTAATAATAACGGTAATACGGTAGATACTTATTAATGTAACAAAAAACATCAAATATTTAATAACAATACTCGGTTATGAGTGTTTTTAGTATAAACAATAACAACATAGACTGTTTTACTAAACAAAATTATATGTAGGTTCTTCTAAAAAATTAAAGAAACAGTTACATTTTTGACTTCTCAACATGGATGGAGAATATGAAGTCTGGGCATTTACAGAGCTTACGACCGTTATGCACGTATTACATTCACATTCATTTACAAAAAATTTAGTGTGTCCAAATACTTGTTCACAAATCTGGATTTATTCTAATTAAAGGAGTTATTTTTCATATTAAATTTCTCACAAAAGTAGAAGAAGAATATGGAAGTCTGGATACTTACGGGGCTGTCAAATATTTACAGCCTATGACGGTCGTCAGCCCCGTAAATGCCCAGACTTCACATTGAATGTTATACGCGTGTAAAGTGATACCATTTAACCAAACCTATGACGGCCGTAATCACTCTAAATGCCCAGACTTCCATGTTCTTCTTCATCTATGTTGAGATGTCGAAAATGTAAATAAAATAACTCGTAAATTTAGACACAATCAAAATGTTTTCAAGAAACAGTTGTTTAAAATTGTTTTAGAAATAAATAAAAATATTTTAGATTTTCGCTTGTTTACACAAAAAGGGTATTTTCTTATGCCAAGTCATTCACTTTTATCAATCTACTAATCAACCTAATACGGTCCCATTAAATTCAATATCTCTAGGGAGGAAAAATCCTAATGACGAGAGTGAGGAGGAAACTATTTGAAAAAACTCCCTCAAAAAGCTCTCCCAAATACGGTCCCCTTTGGATTTTTGAATGGCTGGAGTTATATAGGCTTTCAAAAAGCTACGGTGGGCTCAAAAGTTTCCCGATATGGCGATTTTAGCGTAATGAGGCGAAGCCATTTTTTTACGAACCCCTATTAAGATAGATGCAATGGCATAATAACAAAAAGTCCTATCTGGAAATTTCAGCTTTTTATGTACGCTTTACTTTTTCTTTCAAATATATATTTTCGTTTGTATCATCAGTGATCCTTGATTTATTTTTATAAGTGTAGTTTATTTATAAGTGTATATGAACCTCATTTCAATCATATAAATATTTTATATTTAATAATAGATTTAGTGTCCACATTTTAAAATGATTTTATTATTTTATATTGAAGAGTTTATTTTATATTTTCCTTAATGTCAGTTAATAGTATTTTGTAATTTGTGTTTTTTTTGTATGTTAATTAGTAATTTAATTTTTTTTAATGTTCGAGTACTATTTACCCTTTGATAGCAAACAGCTATTTACGATATCAAACGTTTTGATCAATATGACTAGTCTATTTTTAGTTGGTTGGAAGATAATGCTTTTTAGCAATAATGTACTTATTTATTTTCTGTACATGAAGTTTAAATAAATAAATAATAATTGATATTTTTCTCCTATTAGACTCATCCCTCATATCCTTTATTTATTTTTATTACAATGTATTTTGTTTGTTAGAGCCAAAATCACTCGAAAACGAGTGTAGGCTTAAAAATAAATTTAAAAAAGCGTAGATTAGATTAACTTGAAGTTTTTATTCACAGTACATATGAGTACACAACATCCATCTATGTTTGAATGTATGCAAGATCCAAACCCCAAATTATTATTACATAAAATATTTTTCTTCTACATAAAATTAAAATTTAACAGTTGATGAGAGAAAACCCAGATCTGTGAACAAGTATTAGGACACGCTCAAAATGTTTTTAACTTAAATTTGTTTTTCCCTAGATTTTTAATTTTTTTTATTCATACAATTTTTTGTGAACTATGTATACATCGGCTGTCCAAACTCAAAACACAGTAAGGGACATTTTTTGTAGTAGGTTTTTTTTGCATTTTTGGACTAAGTAGATTCTACTTAGTCAAAAAATGCAAAAAAAACGTACTGCAAAAAAATGACCCTTACTGTGTTTTAAAATTTGGACAGCCGACATATCCATATAAATACAGTATCAACCAGATTAATTTAAACAAAACTTTTTTTGCTGTATATTCGCTAAAAGTTTTGTAAAATCTTTTGTTTATTTGTTATATCACAAATAAATATTTAATATGATCTCAATTGGGCTCAATCAAATATTTTGATCTTCTTCTTCAATTAAACCCATAAGGTTTTGGCACGTGGATGCCATTTTTTCATCTCAAAACCATACCTGAATTATGGACAAAATGAGCTTTTCTACCGTAGTGCAATCAATTTTAGAAAGCCGATTCTTAAAGATTGCCGATAGATTTTCAATTAGGTTTACGTCTGGTAAAATTCTTAACCAGTCCAACAGTTCATTGTTTTTGTGGGAAAAATTACATCTTTTTTTTGGATTTGTGGCAGGGGGTTAAATCCTGCTGAAATATTTTATTACCATTTGACCTTCGTTTTTGTATCTCTGGTAGTATCTTTTCCAGTAGAATTGGGTGATACTTCTCGCTATTGATCATCTCAGTCACTGAAAGAAGCAGCCTTGGTCCATAATACGAGGAACACTTACAAAACATTTTTTAGAGGGTGTTGAAAATACGAAAAAAAAGTTTTGTTTCAGTTGATCCGTTCGATACTGTATATATCCATTTATTTTTAAAATTCGCAAACATAATTAACATTTTTTGCAGAGACCAACCTAGCCACCTTATGGGTCTTGTAGGTGGATAATTGAACCCGGGATCTCCTGCATAATAGCCAAACACGCTAGAGATGTGGACATTTTATTATCCGATATAAAATACGAATTTTGTGATTTGGGAGTTGTGACGCAGTCGGGTATGCGCTCGAGTCTTGAGAGTGAAACTGCTAGCGCTGGTTCAATTACCGACTGATACAGATAATCGTAAATTACTAGAACGCAAGGTTACATTTATATAAAAGTACTCTTATCAGTCCAGTTCAGGGTCATGCACTCAAGTGGAAAAATACTGCAAAGTGCAATTACTTCGATATTTGCTGGTAAGATTATTTTATTGTTAAAAAAACACCTACATACATACTTAAACACCTACATTCTTATGTAGATAATCGCTCCCTATCTCGCATTGTTTACTTATTGTTATTTAAAATTAACTATGTTAATTAAATGTTATTGACATTATTCTAAAAACGTCCAAGCATACAAATTTAGGTACTGGATTGATAAAACTTTGTACAATAAAACTTAAACATTGTTTTTAACCACTTTTTAAAAATATATTTACTATAGTTACATTTTTTAATACAATTTAATATAATTTATATCCATTTATACATATGGCAAACTTATGATTTAAGTTTCGCTGTGCCTTTCCAAAAAAGAGAATGCGCTCTCTTGCTTGGAGAGGGACGTACACCATAGGTTTATTTTCATTTTTTTATTAATGGCATAATGGTTTTTTCTTTTCTTTTTCTTTAAGAGAAATATTTGTGTTTTTATTATTTACACAAAAATTTCAATTTCATACTATTTCTGTGAGCCTAAGCGGCTCATTATTAGAAATAGGTATCAAATTGTGGTGGAGTGGATTCAAACCGAGAAACTCTGACTTAAGAGTCCGCGACACTAACCACGGGACCGCAACCAGACACATATTATATTTTCGGTACTTTCCTAAAACAAGCACGTTTCAAACAAAAACGTTGTCATCTTCAGGAATGTACATGCAAATATCCTTCCCTGAAGAGGTCAAGATTGTTGTCGAAACCGGTTTCTGAAAATTACCTTAAATAAAAGCGAAATAACAAAGTTTTAGTTTTATGTTATAAGGTTTTATAAAATTTACCACATAGTATTATATCTGCAAAAACATTCAAGATAACTGGATTTATCCAAGACTTCCATATTCTTCTTTACATATGGAGAGATCTCGGAATGTTTATATATGCTTTCGATCGTAATTATTATATTTTGTTTAAAAAAATAATAAAAAAAAAACTGGCATATTTTTTTACTTATTTTACTTTTAATTTTGCAACAACCTTCACACTGGAATGAACGAACATTTTAGACAAAATATAATTTTGTTTGGTTGTTTTGATGCTTTGAGTCACAACAAAGAAAGCAAATTGGAACAGAATTATGGGTCTGGAATGTAAAACATATTTATTGTAACCGATTTAGCAGGATGTATTTTGCGAATCTGTAGTCCAGAGACAACGTGGAATAATTTGGTCACTTTATTGTGTTCGTGATAAGCCACTTATTCGTTGCAACTCACGCGAAGATAAAATAAAACACAAATTGTAAAAGATAATACCTGTAAGCAAAAAAAATATAACTGACTAATGTTTTCGGCATTGCCTTTTTACACTTCATAATAAATAATGGTTCAAATAAATTAATTTTAATTATTTAATAATTTTAAATTAAATCTACTTATCATATAATTTTTTGACATTGACTTCTCAACATAGATGAGGAAGAATATGAAAGTCTGGGCATTTATTGGGCCAACGACCGTCATAGACTGGTTTAAGTGATCACTTTTCACACGTGTAACATTCACCAATTCTACCCATCATTGACAACCACACTACTCAAATTATTGGAAGTTCTTTATATATGAACTAATTTTGAAACATTGTTCTTGAATCTCTAGAACTTCACTAGAAACATCTATTAGTAAGATGAAAATAAGGTATTTATTAAGCAGAAACTCTTTTATTAGTATGTGACATCTGAATCCTGGATTATAATCACATATGTACATGAAAAACGCGAGAAAATATGATTTTCATTTTTATTATTTCAACCTATAATTTGACCAGTTAATTTATTTACAACATTTTGAGTGTGTCCAAATACTTGTTCACAAAACTGGATTATCTCCAATTATAGGAGTTATTTTTCATGAAAAATAACTTCATGATTTTTTTTTATTAATTGTTTCGGCATTAACTTTGTGGTAAGACATGATACAATGATTAATACCACTTGAGTTTTATTAAAGACTACTTGTTTCAAACGCTAAACTTCCATCATTTAGGTCTGAATAATAACTGACGTATTTAAGTTATTATTCAGACCTGAATGGTGGAAGTTTAGCTTCTGAAACTAGTAGTCTTTAATAAAACTCAAGTGGTATAAAAACAAGTGTTTTCTTTAATCATTCATGAAAAATAACTCCTTTAATTGGAGATAATGTAGATGGGAGGGATAACTCTCTTAAACTAGCAGTGTAAAATTAAACCATAACATTTTTTATGGTAATGGAAGTGTTTGAGGAAATAAGAGTCAAGGTGGCAGAGATGGAGAGAGGGAGGTCGATCCTAGAACTTTAGGATCAAAAGTTCGCGACACTACCGCGAGACCACAACCCGACTCATTTTCAAAGATAAATTTCCGAAAAAAATAATTTTATTTGTGGAACCCAACCCTAATGTATGGAAGTAAAGAAAGGAGTTGACAAAAAAAGGATGAAAGTAAACTAAATTCAGTCGATATGCGATCTCTCAGACGAATGTGTGCCTAAACGAATGTTATACCTGTTCGAACGGTGAATTAAGGAAAGAATGCAATGCTGAGACAAGCATTGATAAAATTAAGAAAGTTGTGTTGAAATGGTTTGGACATGTGGAACGAAGAAGTAAGGAAGGAATGGAAAATAAATTAATGAAACCAATGTAGTAATATAATGTGGAAGAAGCGAAGAATGTTTGCAAAGACAGGGAGGTGTGGCGTTCTATTATCTCTGCCTACCCCTGCCGGAAGTGATCAACATATTACATTGATTAAGGAAACACTTGTTTTTATACCACTTGAGTATAATATACTCAATAATTATACTCAAGTGGTATAAAAACAAGTGTTTCCTTAATCATTGTAACATGTCTTACCACAAAGTTAATGCCGAAACAATAAATAAAATACATGTTTCATGCATTTATATTCATTTTGTAGACCAGCGTTTCATAGACTTTTTACGCTGTTCTCAAAATGCCAAACAACCTTTGCAACATTCCCGTACGAGCGGTAATTTAAGAATGTAAAGCGCCGCATTGCCCCGTTTTCCCATTCGCCGAGCACTCCCCTCTGAGTAAGATCTTGTGTAACGTCCCGCTGCCTGTACCGTGTGCGAGTAACACCATCTTTAACCGGTGAGCGAAATGTTTCAAAGTGTCCGATTGTGTCGAGAAACGAATGTTTGTTATAAATTAAACCGAATACCGGGGCCCTTCTATTTGCTCTGTCTGGGAGACTGCTCTACGTTTTAGTGGACGCTACCTTACACTTTGTGCTTACACACACATTAAGGCGTTTCGGTGCCATATACAGGACCCGACAACACTTTTGATCTCCTGTCCGAGCTCATACATACAAAGCTTTAGAAAACACGCCCGCTCGTTTCAACGTTATTTTACACTTTCTAGAGGGAGAGACAAAACTGTATTACAAATAATCATGTGCATAAAATATTAGTTACTGTTTCTTGATTGTTTTTCGCAGATACTTTGTGGCACATTTAATAAACTTTATAAAATTGGAAAACTTTGTTTTAAACACTTTTTTTTATATTTTATTATTAGTACACTTTAATCAACCGAAATGTAAATGTTTAAGAATTTTATAAACCCTGATGATGACAAGGTTCTAATCGAAACCAGTTGGTTAAAGTGTACCAATAATAAAATTAAATAAAAAGTGGTTAAAACAAAATTGTTTAATTTTATAAAGTTTTTTATTTATTGATTCGGCATTAACTTTGTGGAACGCATGTTGACTATTTTTTAAAAATTAAACATTTGAATATACCAATTAATGAGTTTTATTTATATATACGACTAGTTTTGAAAGCTTACAGATGTTTTCATCTTCTGGTAAAAATTATAACTCCTCGCCTGCTTCACATCCATACATCTAGTCATACATGCCCTCCAATTACGCAAAATTTTGACACAACCAGATTTTAGGTTCCGATTGATCTGATCGATTTGAGCAATTTATTTTAATTTGTTCTAGTAATAATTTTCCTACTAACCAATGTGTGGTATATATCATTTTATTTTTATTTTACTTACGGCTAATGCCTTTAACAATATTAACAAAAATAATACACTGTAAAATCATGACTATAAGCGAGCAACGAAAAAGAGAGTGAAACGCAACATTTAAATTTATCCATTATATGAAATGTTCAGAAAGTACACACTTCAAGGTGGATAACGCTACATTAAATAAATCTGTACTTTAGCAATCTACGAATGCAATTCAAAACCTCGGATAAAATTATATCGTTTTAAATTAAGCCTTAAAAAAACAAAATATTTTTCCTTTAAAACGAAAAGACGAACATGAAAGAAGAAGAGAGGGCAAAATTAAATCTCAAATTGGAATCTGACCCCATTTGAAGTCCTGGAAATATCATTGAAGGCCTACAGACAATTTTGTGGATATTTTCTTAAAATATAAACCTTTTAAGACTTTTCTCAAAATAGGAATACTTTGGAGGAGACCCAACCGTAAAGAATAATATTAAAGGCAAAAAGTAATCTAAACATAAAAAGGAAACCAAAGAAATAAAAAAAAAACTCAAATTATTTTCTGATTGAATTTTTTATTCTCAAATTAATCGTATTTTTAACGGTTTACTTTATGACGTCAAACACAGTTACAATAAACTTGTAAAAACTTGATTATTAAAACTTTTATTTTTAATTGTTTTTAATTTATTTTCATATTTGACGTATTGTGAAGATTGAACACTCGTATAACTTTAATGGTTTTACGTTTAGGTAATCATTAAATTAGAAAGTTTAATGGTGTCTAAAATTTATGTTTTTTAATCCTGTTTTGTACCCTAAAAAAACAAAAAATTTGCTTACGTCATGAATTTTAAAAAATTGCATTAACTTAAGTATAAACATTAATAATACAAAAAAAATACCGCAGTAAATTTTAAGATAAAAAAATATCAATGATGGAGCTGTGTGCATTTTTAATTTAAATTTTATTCGGTAAATATTACTGTGTCTTAAAATCTATTGTGATTTTGAGGTTTTACTTAGTAATTAGTGGTAATTACTATGTAAAACCTCAATTAATTTTATTTCTTCTAATTATGAACTTACTGATCATTTTCTTTCAATTTTTACTCGTTAATATCAACATATTTTTTTTATTCAATTATTTTTTTGTGAATTTATTTGAAATAATAATTATCAGTTATTTTCCAAAAAAAACACTTAAGATCTAACCAAGCTCTTTTACCTGACGGTCAAAATATTTTAATTTTTGTAAAGTAAAAAAAAAAAATTATTCTTGAAAAATAAGCGGTTAGCTTCGAAACCGGTAGACATTTTAATTCAGTTATAATAAAATATGATTTTCAAACAATGTTTTATTTTAGTTATAAGATTTTAAGAAATTACGGTACTTAATAATATAATAATAAAACCCTTATCCGCACCACAATGGTGCATAGGGCACTGTGTCATATAAAAGCGGTGTTATCTTGATCGTTTACACATGAAGGAAAGGTGATCAGCCCTCCGCTTCAGGTACCAGTCCATGGTAATATTGAATAAATATTACAGTGAAAAAATCACATATTTATTTTACCCCCCTTTGGAATTGAACCCGGGACCTCCAGAACGGTAGCCGAGCGTGCTGACCATTACATTACGGATTTACCAAGTAAAATTTAAATTGATTTTGTTTCTTCTAGTTTATTACTTTATTTTATTTAAACTCGTAAATATTAATTTGTTTTAAAATCTTTACAAATACTTTTGAAAAATTATTAATTTGCGAATTTATTTAAAATGATTTTTATCGGATATTTTCTAATTAAAATCAGAAATAATCGAGGGTCCAAGAAAGTTATTCGTGCAAAGTAAAGAGCACCATCAAAATGGGTTCTTCAACTTGAGATAATCGCAACTTGAATGATCGATTACACATCAGATTCGATATGTCCTTGACCATGGGCTAAGGACCCTTCTGTCATCGGAATTCTCAGACGAAATTCGCGAACAGTTGAATTATTATACGAGGATAAAGTGGAGAGTGTTACAGACGGTCATAGCCCACGCGCGGTCTACCAAATGCATCTTCATTATAACCGTCTCCATTACTGGATGTTTGGGCGGTAGTGCTTCCAATAAATTACATTTTGAATACAGGAAAATTGAAAAATTATTTTCCCTTCATATAAAGAATGACAAACTACATTCATCTATATTAAGGAATCATTTTTATAACATTACATGTAAATCTTTAAAAAATATATAAATAATGAGAAAAAGACCATTATACCATTAATCAAATAAAACAATAAAACTCGAGTGTAAGTCCCTCTTTTAGCATAAGTGCTCAGTCTCTTTTTTGGAGAGGCTCAGCGAAAGCATAATTATAAGTTTGCCATGCGTATACATGAATGGGAACTGTATCAAATCGTATTAAAAATGTGACTAAATTTAATAAATAAAAAGACATTTACTTTTTGTGTAATATGGTTTGATGTAATACTTTCACAAAATTGGTGCATTTTTTGAACCCTTATCTGCACCCGATGCTGCATAGAGCACTGCATAATATAAACGCAGTGTTATCTTGATCGTTAACACACGAAGGAAAAGTGATCATCCTTCCGTTTCAAGTACCAGTCCAGAGTAATATTTGATAAATACTGCAGTGAAAAAATAACTTATATTTATTTGCCCCCCCCCCCCCTTGGAAATCGAACCCGGGATCTACAGTACGGTAGCCGAGCGTGCTGACTATTACACTACGGAGGCGGAATTGTTATATAGGGCATTGAATCAAATTAATAGAATTTTAAGTTGATCATTAATTATATGAAGCGATGGTGATCATATGCTATGATCGTATATGAGTACATAAGGTTTTATCAAATAAACATTGTGGTGAAAATACTTAAATCTATTTTAACCCTCTAAGAATAGAACCCGGGACCTCTAGCATGGAAGCCAAATGCGGTATCCACTACACTACACACTACACTGTGGTAGTTGATTTTTTTTTACTTGCGTCTTAAAACAAAGGTGGATTATGTTGATATCAATAAAAATTAAATATATAAATATATAAAAATTATTGATATCAACTATCGGTACAATATGGTTCATCATTTTCTGATTAAATCCAGGTTTTTTGAGTTCTCTATAATAGTTCAAGATCCCTCCCTTATCTTACCCTAAGCTGGTTCATATAACTTTTCCCTACTAACCTTCGTCTTAATCACCTCTCTTTCTAATATCTTTTTAAAATGAATAGACTTTGTTTTCACCACTTTTTTTTATTCATACAATTTAAACTACCTGTTTCAACAATACATTGTCATCATCAGGGTTTATTTTAAATAAAAAAAAAATTTAAAATATTAAAATACTTACACCAATAACTTCCACACAATCCATAAAAATCCTAAATGTTATTTTTATTATTCATTACTATTTTTGATATTTTTCCAATTTCTGTTCCTAAAATTTCTGCACAGTAGGTTTTTGTGTTTTTTGTGTGTTTTCCACTTTACATTTGCGTGCGCAGCTTCATACTGTTTTTTTGGGTGATTCCATTAGTTGTTATTTGGGGTAGCTATGAATAATAAAAATAACATTTAGGATTTTTATAGAAGGTGTGGAAGTTTTTGGTGAAAGTATTTTAATATTTTAAGGTTTTTTATTAAAAATATACCTTGATGATGACAATGTATTGTTGAAACCAGTAGGTTGAATTGTATGAATAAAAAAGTGGTGAAAACAAAGTCTATTAATTTTATAAAGATATTATAAAATGTACCAAAGTATCTATGGAAAACATTCAACAAACTGCTCTTTCTCTCTGGATAAGTTCTTAACTCAACTGATAATTTAATAAAAATATCTGATAATTATTTATTTAATACAATTAGGAAGTGAACGTCGCGAAAGGGTTTCTCGATGTTTTTCTGCCTGAATTTCGTATTCGGGTGACAATGACCATGTGCAATTATTTCCACCCAATGAATGGCTCATATGTCCTAAATATCTGCCGCGTGTCTTCAAGAGGAATCTTGCTAAAATAAATGCATCAGAACTAGGAAATGTCTGGGCTATTTTGGGATCGCAAATTCGTATTTCCCGGAGAACAGAAGCGATCACCGGGATTTATTCGATTGCGACTGAAGTCTTAAAAAACACACAGACACGCGTCGAATACATTTATAGGTGCACTTTTGTACGAAAGTAACTTGTAAATGAGAACACTTGTTTTTTTACCACTTGAAGTATATTTATTTTGACGACTAGTTTCGGAGGCTACGGATGCTTCCATCTTCGGATCTGAATATAAACTAAAGTATAACATAAATAATTATCTGTACCGTAAGTGAGGAGCGGGGGTAAGTTAGGGAAGGTGGGGTGAGTTAGGGAATAAAGGGAAATGGAAAGCAAAGGTGAGGAATTTTGAAATAATATTAATTTTTATGAAATAATATTATTTTTTAATTTATTATTTCGATTTCTACATTTTCTAATTTGTTAATTATTTGGTCAAACGTAATAGTTACTAATGCCTTTAATACGTTATTTATATGGGGATAAAAAAAACACGTGCACGGTTTTGAATACAACGTTGTTTGAAACATTTAAACCAATCGGTGAATTACTTGAAGAGATTAAGTTTATAAACAGACGAAAATTTACATTTTTATTTATAAAGATGGATAAAAACACGTGCGTATTTGAATACAACGTTGTGTTAAAATTTTAAACCAATCGGTGAATTCCTTCAAGTTATTTCAGTTTATGAACAAACGAACATTTACATTTTAATTTATAAAGATGGATAAAAACACGTGCGTATTTGAATACAACGCTGTGTTAAAATTTTAAACCAATCGTTTAATTACTTAAAGAGATTTAAATCTTTGAACAAACGAACATTTACATTTTTATTTATAAAGATGGATAAAAACACGTGCGTATTTGAATACAACGCTGTGTTAAAATTTTAAACCAATCGTTTAATTACTTAAAGAGATTTAAATCTTTGAACAAACGAACATTTAGATTTTTATTTTCATAGACGTTTTGTTTCTTTTTCCAAGTATTTCATTTTAATGGGCATTAGTGTATGCGAGAATTGAACGTTGAGTGTGTGTTTCATATATATTTTTGGATTTCTTAATAATGCCCCAGTGACACGCGGTGACGTATTAACTATTACTTTGAGACGAACATGACACGAACGACAACATTATACTAAATAAAAGGTTCGCGGATCCATTTACTCGTACTTAACGTTTATTTTTACTCTCAACGAAAAATAACCTTCGAAGTTGCCCAAGCTAAATAAATTTAGAATATCTCCATGTAGCATTTTTTACCGGTTTCATAGTAAAAGTTACAAAAATGCTGAAAAGCACATATTAACGTCAGTAACGATTGTATACATGCACTCACACATACACATACATACACTTGAATACATTTACTTGGTAAATACCACTCTTTCCTCAAATCTTTTGTGACACGTGTTTCGATACGTTCCGCATAATTCGAAAATATACAAAATGCATGGAAACACGGGACACAATAAATTGAAAGAAATAGTTGTTTTAAATAGGTCTATTTTTATTCATGTATTTAAACTTAACGAATTATTAAACCGATTGCCAATTTTTTTAGCGAGACGTTTTTATATTAATAAAAAAATATATGAATCATAAATTCTGTTTTAATATTTAAATGATCATCTTAATAAAAACATACTTATTAAATTTATTCGTGCTAAAAAATACTGTTTTGAAACAGTCTAATTTTTTTCCAAAGCAATTGCCTTTACCTACATAGTAATATTCAACTTTTTTTAAATATTGTTTTCTATTTTTAATTAAATTTTCCATAATTAGAAAGAGTACTTAAATTTTAGTGTTCTTATCAAGATAAAATCTAAATGTAAAAAAGGTACATTAAACTAGCAAAGTATAGTGTGGTACAGAGTTTGAAAACACGTTTTCAATGCAATCGATTGACCTTGAAGTTTTTCCAAAGTTCTTTGTAATTTATTTCGAACTTTCCGTCGAAGTTGTCTGAGTACAGACCCCATGTAAAAGCAGTGAATATAAACTTATAGGTGTACATATGTGTATCTTATTTGTATTTATAGCTTTCGTAAATAGTTCACTTTGAGAAAACTTTCGTATGAGATTTTTGGCAGTCGTCGAAGTGCATCATAAAATAAAAAGTTGTTTGTGGAATGAGCTTTTTATTATTATCATTAATCTATAGAGCTTTCTTTGAAAGCAGAATTCGATGCACTTCTACTTTTGAACATTAATTACAACATAGTACAAGAATATTGATTAAATTCCTTAATTTTTTCTCTCTCGTGTTTATATTTGATTTATTATACCAATTGATAAAAGCAATAAAAATGTGTGAATAAATAATATTCCTACCTTTCATACATCTAAATAACCAATATTTCTGAAAGCAATCGTATAAATCACAATTTACACACTTTTTTGTTACGTACGTAGAACTACAAGATCGACAATATAGAAACACATCAAACAAAATCTAACACACACCTCTTTTAGTGAATAGAGATTAAAGATTATTATGCAATAAATTTGTACAACCTGCTTCTATTATCTTTGTCATTAATTTACATAGAAACTTAATATAAAAGTCATATTCATAAATGGATAATAGTAGTGGGCAGATCTGAAAAAGATTGCATCATTAACCATGTCTTATTAGAGTACATAAAAAATGACTTTAAAATTTAATTTATAAATTTCGTGATATGTGCTCTCGACATGGGAAATTTCAGTAAGGTCACACTTTTGTATTTTTTATTTGTCTATAATTGTACAGAAATGTAACCCCGAGTACCAAAGTACAACAGCTATTACTTCTATTCCTTTATCGTTTTCCGGGTTATCATTTATCCTTCACTTTCTTTCCTATTTAACAGAAATATATCATTCACTCAAGATATCAGTTATTATCTTATATATTCCACAGATTGCAGGACTGATCGCCTTGTCTTCATATAATAACACCACGTCAATGATACGTTTTCCTATTTGGGTGTGGGTGAAGACGAAGAAGAAAAGAAAAAACACCACTTTTGGATTGATGCAGTATTAGGGTAATTGTAAATAATACGAAAGCATGACAATTAATTAAGCTTATCCATCAGAAGCGACTTTAATTAAAATTTGATTTATGTGTTTATATATAAATTTAATTTATGTGTTTATAAATTTAATTATTGGCCTAAATTGGCGTTCGTACCATGTACGTAATCTTTATTTACTCCTTTACTATTTTACAATGACATATTTTTAGCTAAGTTAAGATATTATTTAACCACCGGTTAGACATTAACAGAAACGATATGATCCGTATATACGTACATCCAAGTTAAGCTATTTTCGATGTGATGTTAACTAATTACCGCCAGTGAACTAATAACGGATGGTTAACTTAACTTCAACATATCCTCGCGCGACAAAACGAAGGTTGAATACAACGGCAGCATATTCCAGTTGTACGTTTATTTCGTTCGAATCCGAAAATGTCTGAAAATTTCCTTCCGCTAGCTGAGAACGGCTACCATAATTAAATACGAAATCCGTTTAATCAGAAGATCCCTCTGTATAAAGATACCAAAATCATTTCGTTAGGGGTGAACATCAAAAGAAATGAAGAGATACCGTCCTCCCCATACTAAGGGTGTTACTTTTTACGCGCGATCGTTAACAAAGTTGTGCGTTTGGTTATATATTCCGTGTGCGCAGGCATTTGCCATCATAATCGTGCAAGAATGACACCCTTATGGAAAATTTACATAAAACCAACTTTGGTGTGACAAGAAAATGTATTTTAAATATCATAATACGTTGATCCTTTGGATTTTAAGAGCGGTTAAGTGTGACACTTGTGTCGAAATCATTTTTATAACGTCTCGTGTTATATGTTTTTAATGATGCGATGAACCCATACATTTATGTCATTCTAATAAGCCTTTCGGACAAATTATGTTGCATGACCCTTAACTTAAATTGTAATGTCGTCTATTATTATATATATCATAAATAATCTTTATCCGCACTCCCCAAAATATACATCCAATATTTGTAGTAGAATAGAAAATAAAAATAAATTGTTACATGTCGTGTTTTGTTTTTATATCCTGATAGTACTATACACATATATTTATTGAGAATGTTGGGTTATCAAGAAATTGCTAGGTAGAAGCGCCAATCACTCCACGACAGTGGTTTATTTCTTGATCCAATGTCTGCACAGTACTTATATTTGAGCAGTACTAATAAATAAATATATATATTTATATATGTATTTATATATATATATATATATATATATAAATATATATATATATATGTATATATATATATATTTATATAAATATATATATATATATATATATATATATATATATATATATATATATATATATATATATATATATATATATATATATATATATATATATATATATATATATATATATATATATATATATATATATATATATATATATATATATATATATATATATATATATATATATATATATAATTTAAATCTATGATTCTATGATTAATAAATGTATGATTTAAATCTTTTAAATAAATGCCTCAATACGGGTTGCATCCAGTGAGATATTCATTTAGAAAACAACAACAAAAAAACTGACCCCAAAATTAAATGCAACGTATCAATATGCTCTTACATCTTTATATTCATTACTTAATATAAATATATTTGAATATCACAGTAATAACTTTACGAATTATAAATCAATTTTTCGACCAGTGAGATTATATTTTTTTAATGTTGCTGTTGTTTTTTTAAAGGTAAAAAAATAAATCCCTTCGCAATAGTTCTTTTTTGCTACCCGTAAATGTATGAATTCGTTTTTTATCGAGGAAAAAATGGAAATAGAAAGAAAATGAAGAAATTTCTATGCTAATGGAATATGATTTGTACAGTAAACATTATTTTTTATATTTAGTAATGATAAAAATTCTGAATATCAAGAGTAAATAATATAATGTTGTAATTAAGATAATGTGCTTAGTATTCTTATAACCGAACGTGGCAACATTTAATCTCAATGGATATATCACGAACATACTGCGATATCATGGTAATAGGAAATAATTCTTACTTT
The DNA here is from genome assembly GCF_059751285.1 of Brachycentrus maculatus. Lineage (NCBI taxonomy): Eukaryota > Metazoa > Arthropoda > Insecta > Trichoptera > Brachycentridae > Brachycentrus > Brachycentrus maculatus. The sequence goes on from NW_028281227.1 coordinate 407,901, forward strand.
TAAGGATAAGAATTAATCCTAATTCTACCCTCGGTGTTTTGAAAAGTACCTTTTAACATGAACAGCCCCTTGTAGCAGGGCTAATGAAGGAGCACATAACCATATTTTTATCCCCTAACTTCGCGCTCATTGGATGCCTTCGCTGTTTTTGGAGGATATTCAACAAGAAGTGCGCACCAATGAAAAAATAATAAATTTTCATGAAAATTCAGACATTCTCGGTAACATGTCCATCGTTATTAATACACGAAAATGCGAGTATATCTCTTCCAAACTAAGGGTTGTTAGCAGCCCTTGGCGATGCGTTAATCGATTTCCTTCTACTCACCACCCCCCCCCCCAAATACCATCCCTCTTACCCACCCCCTTGTAATCTGATAGCGTTGTATCCAGTATTTATTATTCAGAAAGAGGCGACATAAATATTCAGATTCAATAATTATTTCAACCGAAATTCCTCTAATTAAAATACGAGACTTCTAATAAATCGGGAAACTAATTCATTCTAAGGCTAAGGCATTCATGATTTTTGTGATAAATTACAGTTACAGTAGGTTGACAATGAACTTGAAAATAAAATGTGAGTCAGTGATCATTCATACTCCGTTAACTACATATTATCGATCATCGCTGACTTACAAATGCTTTTTTTTTTAAATTATATAACATACATTTAAACAATTATAGCTGTGACATCCTTCATGTCCTTTTAATAGAGGTTGACAAACGTATAATTTGAAGCGATACGTAAATATTTTTTCACGAGGCATGTGTGGTAATAGAACCAGAGGAAGACCGAGGAAAACTTGGCACGATCAAATATTTCAAATATTTGACAGTGGTCAGGTCAGGAGTCGGACTTTGTATGAGGATATGTATGAGTGTATAAGGTGCGAAGATTGTGATCAAAGAGATATTGGTGTGGTGTTCTAATCTCTCTGCCTACCCCTGCGGCGAAGTGGTGTCATGGTTAGTTAGTTATGTAATTTATCTAAAAAGTTTTTTTCGTATAGTTAGTCGTATTATTGAAAGTATAATACGATAGTAACGTTCTGTTTATTATTTGTATAATTCACAGCATTTGCAGTGTTTCCAAATACTTCACAAATCTAGGTTTTCTCCACTTAGGAGCTATCTCTTTTGTCTACGTCTTTTGTCAAATCAACAAAGACGAAGAAGAATATGGAAGTGTGGTATTTAGGTACTGCAGAAAGATAACATGATTTGAAGGCATGGCCTAGGTGACGTTGTCCAGAACAGAATGACCTATAGGACCTTAGGACGAGGAGAACTGACCCCCGCAGTCTACAAGGACAATAAGCTGAGATATAGCCAGGAAGAAGAAAAAGAAGTGGATACTAAGTTTTCCAAAAATTATTGTAACACTATTATTTTTTAGGAATTTACAAAGTGAAATTATTATGGTAGGTATATTACAATATATGGCATGGGTTTGCATTTTGATTGGTGTTTAAAGTGATACATTGGTGTAAGATTGTATATCCGAATAATTTAAACGATGTCCAATAGGGTGCAGATTGCTTCTGACCGCACCACGCTTGATGGCAGGGGTGCATTATAAGTAATACTTTACTTGGGAAAGCACCCTTCAGCCACATAAAGGGAATGCTTCAAAGGAATTGATTATCCATCTCCGCAAGTACGAAACGGTATTAAAGGATATATTACTAAATTTGTTGAAACTAAACGGACGGACTACTACCCTTTGCGGTTGCACAAACTACAACTTGGCCTCTTCAAACTTTTGTTTCGATCTCGGCATGATAACTTATCAAAACCAGGAACCGATGTTCAACTTGTTCAACAAAAAATACCTTACTTCATTCACGAAACTATCAATATCGTTTAATGATTTCTGATTCGATGTATTTCCTGAAAATCAATTAACAAACAATATAGTTTATAAATAAACCAGTAGATTGCAGTCAACGCCTATTTGCCATGAAGATGATTTTATATAAAAACAAAAATAAAGTTACATCGATTTCAACCTTAAATATGTTAAAATGATACATATTTCAATTATTAAAATCAAACACTAATTTTTAGGATCTACTAAGTTATGTTTTTTTTTATTTTCGTGACAATTGTTTCGCCTTGTTAGGCCATCATCAAACTATTGTACAGAGGTTTGGCAAGCCAAACAGTTGTCACGATTATTTTTTTTAAATGTTTTTTGAAAAAAAAATATACAACTTGGTAGACCTTATAAATCAATGTTTAATTTAAATATTTAAAATGTAAATTACGAGTTCTTCAAATTAAACTTGTCAATTTTGTTGATTTTGCACGTAATAAAAATTGAAATAGATTGATAAAAATAGAGTGACTAAAATAGTGGAGTACCGATTTAAAAAATCAAATCAAAACCGTTATAAATTTTATTGGCATAAACATTTAAATGCAATTAAGTTTACGACTGTTAAGACAAAGTAATACTTTTACCACTTTATTAAGGGAAACACTCGAGCTCTAACAATTACTCTTTAAACGGAAAAGCCGAAAGCTCATTTGAGGGCTTTTAAAGCTTTGACGTTAACGACAGTAACTGAGCGCTCCAGTCATAGTAACCGTTCTCCGTATTTATGACGAGGAATGAAAATCCTATTTCAATAACGGATGGAGTTATGTGCCGTAAAATGACTGAAAGACATAATTGCACTCGGATCCATTTGCAGCAAGGAACAAATAATAATCTAGAGACGAATTCAGCGTAAAAATGTAATAAATCAGCCATTTAGCGGACATTTCAAGCAAGCCCGGAACATTGAAAGAATCTCTCATTTGCATTTTAACCGAGAGTTATATATTGGCTCCCTGAAATCGGCTGATAACGCGACTAAATAGGTGAAGTCAACATTTCTACGAGTTTATAATACGTGGACTAAGTACCCGGGAGCACGAAGGGTCTTTTAATTGTCAGCCTTCGTTCCGCTTTCCGCCCAATTTGCGTGTACACTTTTCAAATTTTTAATTACTCCCAATATTTTGCAATTAAAGATAATTGCTCTCGATAAGTAGGTGATTTATTCCGAGGATATTAAGTGCGGGAGGAAATACAAAAACTACCGAATAATTTAGTCCGTTCTACGCCCGAGGCGCAGTTCTGCAGTTTTACGAAATCCCCCCGTATCGAGTAGGGGTTAGGGGCTTCCGTGGGATTTGAGGAAGAGAAGAAGGGGTGGAACTGCGTTCGGGGGACACGCAACTTTTATTTGAACCATAAGCAAACAGAGCAACCGAATCCAACCTATAAAGATCTTATTTCTAAGCTGATATACGACCAATTTTTATGACAATCATTTTGGGCCATCGCATCCAGTGAATAAATAATACATCAAAAGGAGTTCTGCTTCGTAATTGTTCCGCAATAAGTATCTGAAAATCGTAGCTCTGCAGTAAAACTAAGAAAATGATAAATTAATAAACAGAATAATCCTTCGACTTCGGTTTTATGCACTGGGGCGGTATTTTGATTGACGGGTGCTCGACACGAATACAAAAATGTTTGACGGTATAATCGAACCTCAAAATCTCTATCGAACATTGAAATGTCAAATAGTTTATTTCAATAACGTTCAATTCGAAAATCTGTAGTACATTATTTTTTGAAAATAGTTTACACAATTGTATTAAATTAAAAGAAACGGTTGGGGATTATTTAGTAAATAAAAAGTCAATTCAAATGTGGTGTTGATGTGTGAAATAGCCTTTAGACTACTGTGTAATGTTCAAAGTGGTTCGCCGCATCGTAAAAAAAGTTTATGTCCGATCGTCCCCCCTTATTCATAATAACACTATTACTTTTACAACCATAAAAAGTTCTACTTTCGTAACAACCAACCCTCTTGTATATCAGTATCTCTTCCATTTTGAGAAATTGGTAAAAACTGTTGTTTAAATTTTGAGAAAAATAAATTTTAAGAAAATAAATATGAAAATAAATTTTCTAAATAATTCAATTTTAATATTCTTTCAAAAATGATTTCCTTTTTTTCATCCTATTTCAGTATGTTTTCCAAAAGAAAATAAATATATTGTGATTACTGAAAGTAGATCCTATGTTAAAAAAAAAAATTCGGTGATTACTTTTTTCATTCTTAATATGTATATGAATCTACAAAATAATTGTAAACCCATGTAAGTAATATTAGTTAGCTAAATATATTTTATAAATATAAAACAAGTTTTATGTTTGTTTGTCAATCATTAAACATATGTATTTTTTTTTATTTAATCTCCATAGTTTCATTTTTTCAATACAATATGTATATATTTATACATATGGCAAACTTATAATTTTAATTTCGCTGTGCCTCTCCAAAAAGATATGCGCTCTTGAGAGGGACTTACACTCAAGGTTTATTGTTTTATTTGATTAATGGTATGATGGTATTTTTCTTTTCTTTTAAATATCTCGAGTACCTCAAAAAGATTGGATCTTTTCTAAACAAAATGACCAAAAATAAATTAAACGACTGCAACAAACCCTGCACTAATTTAAAATCTAATGTTAGACCACCCAGTTAAAATGTCCACCCCTTGCTAGATTGAGTCATTGGACGGTTCTGAGACAATCCAAAGCCAATAAATCAACATTATTTGGGCTTCGGTTCAAATAATTGGAAATCAATTAATCGTATGCTAATCTGGGTTTACCCCCTAACTGTATGATGGTGTAAGTTCTGATTGCTTATCGGCCGTAATCCTCGTTGAGATAAAAGAAGGGGATATTTACGAGCCAATAAACTGAAGCCTTTGTTTTGGACACTACTGGTGTCTTGTGACGAACATAAAAAACGACTAATTTATTACATCATCCCATATTTTTACGACAGCAACAATACAATAAAATGTGAACTACGGTTTGGCCTTTAAAATTTATTTTTTACATCCCCGGGGTAATTGTTTGCTAGTCATTTTTATTTCGTTTGTATTTCTCTGACTGAAATTTGGTGTATGATATAAAATCAATACTTTGAAACCTAAATCATTTGACAAATCAGAATCGAAATTTAAAAAAAATCAACAACAACCAAAACGATAGAAATTTTATTTATTGTTTCATTAACTTTGTATTAACTTTGTATTTTTGCATTAACTTTGTGGTAAGACATGTTACAATGATTAAAGAAAACACTTTAATCATTGTAACACTTGTTTTTTACCACTTGAGTTTTATTATTGACTACATGTTTCAGAAGTTAAACTTCCATCATTCAGGTCTGTATAGTAACTATTACTATACAGACCTGAATGATGGAAGTTTAACTTCTGAAACATGTAGTCAATAATAAAACTCATGTAGTAAAAAACAAGCGTTTTCTTTAATCATTGTAAAACGATAGAAGTTTCATCTGAAGGTAAGATATCTATAATATTTAAATAATATTTTTCTTGTTGAATATATATAATTCAGATGAAAAAGAGTCACCACTAAACGAGTATTCTTTTATAATTTGTATTTTAACAGCATTATTATCCATGTTTAATTAATGTTTTACTTAGTAAATACCACTTTTTACTATATTATTAACTAAAAATGTAAAGATTTTACCACAAAGTGACTGCCGAATCAATCAATAAAAGTAAAAATAACCCTTACTATTCATCTTTTACTTTTTATAATTATATAATAAAAAATCTACTTCATGGCTTCCAATTCGGGAATAACTTTTTCCTCATTAGGTCAACTATGGACTTTTATTAAAACAAATGTCATCTATTGTATATTTGTGTCGGGTTGTGGTCCCGTATTTAGTGTCGCGGACTATTGAATCAGAGTTTCTGGGTTCGAATCCACGCTACCACAATTTGATACCTATTTTTAATGATGAACCGCTTAGGCTCACAGAAACAGTATGAAATCGAAGTATTTTTGTAAATAGTAAAAACGCAAATATTTAGAATTCGCAAATCATATCATGGAAACTAACCACTTATTTGACTCTCATACACTTAAATTATTACACTCTGTAACAAATAAAGGTGTAGAAAATTTAGAAATTTATAAAAAAATGATTTAAATACAACGTTAATTAATAATAAACTGCTTCAAAATACGTCACCATTATTATCTATGTTTTCTTTTACGAAAAATCTTGTTCCTAAACCACACCCCCCCCCTTCCCTATATTTATTACCCTATCAACCTCTATATATGCCCCTAAATTGTATACTTACATACTTCAATAAATGTATGAAAGGAATTTCTATTTGCTTTAAGACTGATGACAGCTTATAATTAATTCTCTTATATGGAGAGAATAAAATTCTTTTTTTAAGTGAAGTAGTGGTTTCCGATGATTTGCAATTTAATTTTATCGACCAGCATCCAATGCTCTTAGAAAGTTTCCCCTTGTTTTATCTACAGTAACAGCCTCCTTGATGAAGAAAAATGCTAATTATACGAACCACCCAGAACAAGATTTAAAATCCTCTCCCACACCCTTAATGAAAATAAAAATCTCAATATTAATGCTGCCTCTGGCACAAAAATGCTGAATATGCATCGTTGGTGTGATCAAAGTATTATTAAGCATGATAATATTATGTTTACTATCTGCGCACACGTGATGTATAGAGCACCGAGTAAGATCAATGCGGTATCAACTTGACCCTAAAATTATATGAAGGCAAAGTTATCAGTCCTTTTCTCCAGCTTCGTAGATGTTCCAGTCGTTTGAACATTAGATTGAAGTTTTTTTTTTTACTAAGTAAATACCTTACAAAATACATCAAGGTGGACATGGTTGGGACATGTTCTTAGAATGCCACCTGAGGGCATCAACCCCTCATGTCTCTTCTTCCAACCCCGAGGATTCCGGCGCCCCGGAAGGCCGCTGACGACCATTCACCGACTATACTCAGCGGAACTTCGAGACGCCAGACTGACCTGGGAGGAAGCCAAGGAGATGGCGCGTGACAGAGTGACTTGGAGACGACTCGTGTTGGCCATATGCTCCACCTAGGGAGGGAACATGGAAAGAAGAAGAAATACCACTAATTCTTAATATCTATTGTGACACGTATTTCGATGCATTCCGAATTATGTTCAAACACATGTTTTTACTAAGTAAAACTTTAATTTAAAATAGATAGATTTTACCACAAAGTGACTGCTGAATCAGTTAATGAAATTATTGAAGAATTTTATTTTTATCATGTACATTATGTTTTAGATTTTTTTAAATATGTTTACAAAAATATTTCAATTTGATTCATTAGCTAGACATTTCTTCTTTTAATATATCTTAATACTAGTTACGCTATTTCTCTCCAAAAAAGAGACTAAGCTGCTTGGAGTGGGACTTACTCTCATCGTTTTTTTTTATTACTTAGCATTGATATAACTTTTTTTTCAGCATTTTTTTCATTTCACATGCATAAAAGACATTTGATTTACTTTTTAGAATTTTAATATCTTCAACTTTTCTTATATCTGTAGAAAGGTTATCATAGGGAGAAATATTAATTTTGCGCAATACCAGCAATATTCCTAACATTCGAATTTCCTTTTAATTTAAAAAATTTCCTCGTCCATGTTGAGATATGTTGAAACAAATTATATATATAATATGTTTATGGTGTATCAAAGTACAACAAGATAATTTCATTTTGAATCGTTTCAGCACAATATTCCATATTCCTTCCTGCAAATTCTATTTTTATACTATACCATTACCCTTTCACTCCATTTCTCACACACACACACTCCCACTCTTTTTTTTATATCTTAACGTTTTTAATAGTTATTATAACATAAATGTGGATTTTTTTTTTTTTTTTGACATCTCATCAAAGATGAAGAAGAATATGGAAGTCTGGGCATTTACGGGGCTTACGACCGTCATAGGCTGGTTTAAGTGATCACTTCACTTGATGCCCAGACTTCCATATTCTTCTTCATCTTTGATGAGATGTCGAAAAAATAATATGAAAATAACTCCTGTAATTGGAGATAATCCAGATTTTGTGAACAAGTATTTGGACACACTCAAAATGTTGTAAATGTGGAATTGTTTAATTGGCTTTATTTTTATTAATTTGACTATTTTTGTTAATGTAATTTAATGTTTATTATTGTAAATGAAACCATTTTTTATTATATACTTTTTTGAATGGAAAGCTGTACAATTCCCGATCAAATAAAATAAAATAAAAAATAAAAATGATTCAATTCAAAATTTCTCCAATAATTCAAGATCATATAATTTATTTGTTTGTAATTAGAAATTTAAAAAACAATATAAAGTTTTGTACATTTTTCTCCATTATTTCACTAATCAAATTAAATCAAACCACAATTTATATGAGAAATACTTTCTCGTAGTGCTCATTTGTATGTAATTATTAAAAAAAAACTAATTTATCCTCTCATAATTGATCCTGGCAATATTTGAATTTGCTACGTCCGCAAAATGCGTCCTTGGCGTATTTTCCTTTACCCTTTTCAGGCTTCTCGGCGTAGATCTTCGGAGCAATTAGCTTGTTAATTGAAGAATTAGCGAGAACAATCACGTCCTGAAAAGATAGGGATGCTCATCTTATAGCCATTCTTTAAGCCTGGCCAGAGATGCTTCCCTGAGAAATGAGAAAAAAGCAAACAAATTAAACTTTCTTAAGCTCATAAATTTCAACCCTTTTTATTAAAGAGATCACGCCTTCTGGGAAACAAAATAATATTAAAATATCAGCAGGGGGTTTCTTATAATTAAAAAAATTAAATTATATAATATTAAATACGAAGAAAAAAAATATACATGTAATTATGTATATATTTTTCAGGATTCGGACCTCACATGCTAATAAAAGAGTTTCTGCTCAATAAAAAGCTTCTTTTCATCTCACCAATAGTCCCTAGTGAGGTTCTAGTGATTCAAGAATAATTTTTCTAAATTGGTTCTTATATATAGAACATCCAAGAATTTGAGTAGTGTGGTTGTCAATAATGGGTAGAATTGGTGAATGTTACATGTGTGTTAATTGATCACTTACATAAACAAGCCTATGACGGTCGTCAGCTCCGTAAATGCCCAGACTTCCATATTATTCTTCATCTTTGATGAGATATCAACAAATAATATGAAAATACCTCCTGTAAGTGGAAATTATCCAGATTTTGTGAACAAGTATTAGGCCACAATCAAAATGTAGTAAAAAAATACTCTACTTAACAAATGCGAGGTGTGTTTATATACGAAGATAATATATAAAATTTCGGCCGTTAACAGATGCAATATGACCTGTCATTGACCAGCTTAAGTGATCCCTTTATTGCGTAAAGTTTATCATCACCCCCATGATTAGATAGCCATATTTCACGAATTCTTGTAAGTTGTATAGATGTTGTGTTTCATCTGCATTTGTATCTCAGTTGAAACTGCCATCGTATGATGTAAATAGTTTCCCCTTTCATCACAAGTAATAATTCTACCAATTTTTTCATGTTGGGAGATACCTAAAACGTAATTTCAATTTATAGACATTAACCAATTGATTACAATATTTGAGTGCCTACAAATACTTGATCACAAATCTGGATTATCTCCGCTTATGAGTTATTTGATACATTATTTGACATCTCATCCTAACCAAGCTTATGACGGTCGTAAGCCCTATAAATGCCCATAATTCTTATTTCTTCTTCGTCTATGTTCAGATGCCTAAAAATAACAAATTGATTGCCATCTTCTTTTATTTACTCGTATTTAGCAGCCAAACCTGGTACCGGTAGAGCTTTTAGAAATTAACTTTTATTTTATTTGAGCAGTGACCGAGTTTCGACGTTACTGGCACCATCAGACTGGTATGGGATAGATCAAGATTCATAAAATATATACATCTCAACAGAGCTGAAGTATATTTGAATATGAATCGAATACGGTTGAGTTCATTCATGTATCCGAAAAAATATATAAACAGCAGACCATAGCAATTTCTCTTTAGTCTATACATTTAACCTGATGGTGGAGTGATTATTCCGAAACCGGTAATCACGAAGTCGTGTTTTTTTAAAGTGAACAATGAACGATAAGGAGAGTGTGAGGACATTACAAATAAAGATATTAAGAACTCATTTTTAATAACGATTATGTACGCATTCATTTTGTCATAATAGTAAATCTTCATCCAAATTGAATAGGGCTATATTTGCCGGATAAGTTTTGAAGCCAGCAGAAACGACTTTGAATCAGATAAAGTGGTAGGACCAGTTTCCACAATCTCTGCAGATTGACAAAGCCCGTCCCTAGGGGATGCTCTTAATATTTGTTTGTAAATGAGGGTCAGAAGGGGGTAGGCAAAGAGGCAAAACCATTGGGGGTAGCAAAGAAGTCCACATCTTCTTATTACGGGACTAAGCATCCTAGAGTTTCGGCAGGGTTGTTTTTTTTAACCCAAGTTTTATAAAAATTATTCAATTATATAAATTGATTCGGCAGTAGCTTTGTAGTGAAATCTATTAGATATATTAAAATTAAAAATTACAAGATTAGAACAAAAAAGAAGAACTAAATCCCTCTCCAAGCAAAAGAGCTCTGTATTTTTTAAAGAGGCTCAGCTCAATTAAAATTATAAGATTGTATGTATTAAGTGGAAATGCTTAAAAATTGTATTTAAATGTGTTTTTTGTTATTTATTTAATTATATGAAAAAAATAATAAAAGACATTTAAAAATTATTAGTAGTATAATATAATTTGCTAAACATTAAACAGATTATGATCACAAATTTAACAACAATAAATGTTAAACGTAGAAATCCTAGAAATAATTAAGAAAAGTCACAAACTGCACCATTTTGAAACAATATAATTTCTCAGCATCATTTCTTCAATTCGTAACAAGTGGTAATTCATATTACAACCTTAAAAACGAAATTAGTTATAAGTATTTGACTATAAGCATGGTAATATAGCACGCACAGATAACGCAATGAAGATCCCGGGTTCGATTCCCAAGGGGAGTTAAATAAATATAAGTGATTTTCACTCTGATATTTGTTCAATATTACCCTGGACTGGTACCTGACGTGGAGGGCTAATCACCTTTCGTTCATGTGTTATCGATCAAGATAACACTGCGTTTATAAGATGAAGTATCCTATACAGTATCGGGTGCGGATAAGGGTTTGAAGAATTGAAGAAAAGGTACTGTAAATAAGATTTTTATTTTTTATTTTTTTATTTGTTAGTTTCCTTAGAAAGTTTTCCTTGCCTGTATCAGGAGTAAGAGCATATTTAGTATATATCCATCAATCAAAACCGGGCACATAATTTATTTATTTTTCTTATTCGTCTTGTCATATTTCCCAAATAAGACACCACCAAATCTGATAGATCCTTGTGTCACATTGCTCCATCAATTTTTAAATATGTAAACTGTAAATATGATAGAAGAGCTATATTTGATTGTATTATATTTAATGATAAAAGAACTATGATCGATAAATTTGGACGCTCTTACGAGAGTCGCTTAGGTAAACTGAATTCAATACGGGCCTCCCCTCTTGAAAGAAATAACACATTTTTACGCTTCTTACCCTTTATTCGCTGTGTCGAAAGTGGTGTCTGAATAAATTGAAAATCGATCCTCCTTTAACAGCGAAAGTATTGCCAGTCCAAGTTTTATGCTGTAGGTGATATATGTACGAGTGTATCAACAAATCCGATGTAACATCATATAAGGTAGACTAATTGAAACATGATTTTTTCAAGAGAAATATTTGTGTTTTTATTATTTTAACAAATTTTTCAATTTCATACTATTTCCGTGAGCCTAAGCGGCTCATTATTAGAAAAAGGTATCAAATTGTGGTAGAGTGAGTTCGAACAAAGAAACTCTGACTTAAAAGTCCGTCACACTAAACACGGAACCACAACTAAGATAGGTACCTACAATAAGATTAGATACAATATGCAATTCTTAAAATATCATTGAAAAATTCCTTAAAAGTAGGTACATATTTATTTAGCTGTTTACGCGTTCTGACCTTATATCGTGTCTTCAAAATCGTATCCACACCCAAATGGTGCATACGGCACTTCATCATATAAATGCAGTGTTATCTTGATCGTTAACACATGATGGAAAGGTGATCAGCCCTTCGCTCCAGGTACCAGTCCAAGGTAATATTGAATAAATATTAAAGCGAAAAGGTCGCTTATATTTATTTGACCCCCCCCCTGGGAATCGAACTAGGACCTCTAGAACGGTAGCCAAGCATGCTGACTATTACAATATAGAGGCGGACAAAAATGTTATGATGCATAGGGTACCGTATGAGACAGGTGCGCCTAGGCGCCGTGGCGTAGTTAAGTACTTACTCTCTTTCAGCATGTATTTATTTCTCCATACGAATTTTTTTAAGCATCCAGCTACAGCAGATGCCTTCATTGCTTGCTCTCTTACTTCATTGTATAGGTTATGCTACTGGACACTTCGACACCCAAATACTTGAATTGCATAATTTGCTCTATAATTTTATTATTGATTGCAAGTTTGGATCGTAATATATCTGGAAGTGACCATATTCTTTGTTTTGTTTATGGAGATTTTCATGTTAAATCTTTGAGATGAAAGGTGGAACGTATAAATCAGCCTCTGGAGACCTTTATCTATACCTAGTGTATAAATTAAATACAGTAAAATAAATTTTCCTTCACCAGCTGTGTGTATGTTTATAAAGTACATATATTTTATTATTTTGAAATCAATTTTACAACTTTAAAATTAAGGAGGCACTTCAAAAAACAAAGTATGATTAATTTTTCATTGAAAACAAAAAAATAAAAAAACCTCTGAAAAACAAATACTTATGTCTATTATAATGGGGGGCACGGGAGGTAGAGAATACATATTTTGCTATAAAATTGGATAGTAGCCGTGATGTGTGGATTCGAAACTGCGATGCTGTTTCGAAAAAATGCGATCATTTATCTTCATATTCCCTATCTTTCCCCCATGAGTGAACAGAAATTAGAAACATGCTTGATGCCTTGTCAGTTGGAACGTAGTGGGTGAAAAAGGAGAGCTGTACCTTGAAAATGGGTAGGCATGTGTGTGTGTATATATATATATTTATATATATACCTAAATATATATATATATATATATATATATATATATATATATATATATATATATATATATATATATACATATATATATATATATATATATATATATATATATATATATATATATATATATATATATATATATATATATATATATATATATATATATATATATATATATATATATATTTATATATATATATATATATATATATATATATATATATATATATATATATATATCTTGTATATATATATATATATATATATATATATATATAAATATATATATATATATATATATATATATATATATATATATATATATATATATATATATATATATATATATATATATATATATATATATATATATATATATATATATATATATATATATATATATATATATATATATATATATATATATATATATATATATATATATATATATATATATATATATATATATATAAATATATATATATATATATATATATATATATATATATATATATATATATATATATATATATATATATATATATATATATATATATATTTATATATATATATATACATATATATATATATATATATATATATATATATATATATATATATATATATATATATATATATATATATATATATATATATATATATATATATATATATATATATATCTCTTGTGGTGTGGACTTCCAACCGTCGCTTTGTCTTCCAGGTGGTCTTCCTGGGTTCTCTTGAAGAACGATTCGGGCCAGTCTAATTTCTTGCATTCTATTGACATGGGCATTCCAGAATCGTCTTCATGCCTCCATCTGACAATATCCTCCATTCTACACATTTTCGGTATTTCCGTGTTCCTTATTCGGTCTCTTAATGTATTTCCGGTTATGCACCTCAGTGTCTTCAAACACTTTTTTAAATGCCTATTTACTATACCTTTTATTAACTTTATATTTTACATTTTGCCCTGTGTTTTCTTGTTTGCTACTTTATCTATTTTGCAAATATGTCCCTAAATGACTTATGTATATTTCTCACCGGGAATATTATGTATGTGACTTATGAATGTAATATGTTGAAATAAATATAAACAAACATATTACGACTCTATTTGTATTAAAAATCTGAAAAATTGTATGTGAGATGATGATAAGATGGTTCTTTATAACGATTGCATAATGAAATACAAAAATAAATTTTCCTAGAGATTTCCCTCAATGGCCCTTCGAGTCCCCAGTAGCGGCGCGAGGGAGGGTTACGGGTCTGGAATATAAATGCAGCATAAATGGCAATTAAATCAGTAGTAGGCTGCATACAAACAGTCGCACAATCTGCATCACAATGCGGCACGAGCCCGCACTGGTACGCCCATGGGCTCGCAACTTGCAACTATCGGCATTGTGGACAAATGCAATTACAAAGCGGAGATCGTCGTACGGAACAGCATCATAATTTTTATTTAAAAAAATCCACAGATTGTATTATTTAAATACTTCTACACTATTTTTGTATCATCAAAAAATTAATTGTACTTTACAAATACATATATATTTTTTTAATGTATGCACTTGTACAATACCACTTAGAGTTTTATTTCATTACACACGACTATTTTCGAAAACTACAGATGTTTTCATCTTCAGGTAAAAAGTAAAACTAATGACCAAGAAAAGTATTCAGGTATATAGAGGTTGGTAGGAAAATAAATACGTAACAGGTGTTATAATAATTATATATATATATATATATATATATATATATATATATATATATATATATTTATAAATATACATATATATATATATATATATATATATATATATATATATATATATATATATATATATATATATATATATATATATATATATATATATATATATATATATATATATATATATATATATATATAAATATAGTTATATGTATATATATATATATATATATATATATATATATATATATATATATATATATATATATATATATATATAAATATAGTTATATGTATATATATATATTTA